>NC_133398.1:65704955-66007985 GCF_047511655.1 Castor canadensis
TGGTTGAGATAAGGCCTTGGCCTCCAACCATGATCCTCCCAAGTAGCTAAGATTATAGTGTGAGCCACTGTCAGATATGCCACCCCGTCAGATATGATTTTTGAAAGCTATCAGTGAATCAAGAAATTAACAGTTAACAATAGTATCATATTTTAACATTAATCCGTGTATATTAAGATATGATACATCAAAAGAAGAGCCCACACACATAAACACACACACCCTAGACACGTCCTAAAGATGCTCAGTATAATTCATTGCAGGCTTACTTTCCTCCCTAGTTTCCTAGGAAATGATGGTGTTCTTGCCTTATGCTACCACTGCTTGTTGCTTCCTCTCAGAGGACAATCTTTACTCAGCATGGTAGTGCGTACCTGTAAATTCCAATACTCAGATGGCTTAGGCAGAAGGATTATGAGTTCAAGGCCAACCTGGGTTACATAATGAGTTTGAGGCCAGCCTGATTTGTAGAGACTTGTCTGCAACAATAACAAACCCAAGGGCAATCTTCTTCAGGACTCCGAAAAAGGAAGAACAGTGTTCCAACTTCTACCCTTAACCTGCACCTCCCTAAACACATGCGAACACACTGTTCTGAGAAGTTTTCTCAGGATTCCTCTGTAATAAAGACAAAAAAAAAAAAAATTGGCAGGATGGCAGGACTCCTTTCATGTTTTTATCTTGACCACATAGGGGAAAACACAGGGGTTTAGATCAGCTGCTTGTGGGTTAGAAAAGGAAGTTGGCCATGGCTTCTATTCACTTTGTCATTAAGCCCATGTGCTTCCATGATCAAACAGATAAGAGCTAGTTAATGTTTGTTAAAAAGTAGGGCGGGGTTACCCAGCTCTGTAACCCAGGTCTTGCATGACAAGGCTGTTTGGCTAAAATGTGGCAAGCATACTAGGAATCTTCAAGATTCCAGGAATGGGGATTGGGTGCTGAGATACACTAGTGATATCACCGCAACATGTCATTGCTGAAGCAGTTCCCTCTTGTGGCTAAAGTATGCAGTAGAAGAAAGCATGTTAGTGTGATGGGTAACTGGCTTAATGCCTCTGTGGAATTCTGGATACCATAGAAGAACCCATCCTTCTGAGTCAGTCTACCAGAGAAGCAAAGGAGCTGGAGTATTCATATACCAACTGCTATCGGCCATTAGTTAAGGGCTGATTTGGGGAGGAATTACACTTCCAAACACCCATGCTTACAGTTGGAGCTCTAGTCAACAAAGAAAGCCATTAGGCAAGGGTGGTGCAGCTGCTGGCAATTGGTAAGGCCCAAGGAGACATGGGCAGGGTACCAACAATATCTGTACACTGGTATCTGAGGTCCCAATCCAGTACACTAAGACCCATTATTAAAAGCTCGGGCTCAAAAACAAGGGAAGAAAATCAAAGGCTCTGGAGACACACTGATTCGTTTCACATCATCAGTCCTTTTTTTTTTTTAATTATAAAAAAATGGATTTCATTATATTTTCATATATATATGTAATGTACTTTGATCATACCCCAATTACCCTCTCGTCTCCCCTCCCCCACACCTTAGATTCCTGGGGATGTAGCTAAGTGGTAGAGCACTTACCTAGCCTATGGGAGGCCCTCAGTTTGATCCCTGCACTGCAAAAACAAAAAAACCCAAAAAAACTACTGCAACAACAAAAACTAGGTTCTTAATCTCTCTAAGATTCAGATTTTTACAAAGGATTGTTATAGGGATTAAATAACATAAAAGTGCCCAAGATTGTGGCTGGCACATACTATCTAGTCCCCAAAATGATATATTATTAACATCTGATCACCTCACAGAGACATAAAGTTGAAGAGACCTAAAGTATTTCGTGCTTAGCCAGGCTGCCAGCAGTCTAGCTACTGGCACAGTGCTGTGCGTCAGTGAGCAGAACTGACAGAACTTCTGGGACTCAGTTCAAATAATGTCAAAGACATGGCCAGATGGCGCCTCGATTATCACAAGTGGGGCAAAGGGTGGTTCAAGCTGCCTGGGGCTCTATAGAGACCAAAGGAATAGACAGATCTTCCAAGGAAAAAGTAGGTTCCAGGGCAGGCCCACTCAGGAGGCCAACTACCCTTCCCATACTATTTTCCTATGTAGCCACTCCGACAGTCTTTAATTTTGTCCTATGTTTATGAGAAAAATTAAGGGAGGAAAGAACTAGTATTTACCCTTCTCCATAACAAGTTCCAACACAAAAACATAACTGCCCTTTTAATAAGCAAGTATTTTTGGGATTCCTTAGTTCAAATGAAATTACATGGTTCACATGCTCAGGGCTTTTTTTTTTTTTCCATCTGTTTTTCCTTCCCAGTCAGTGAAGACCAGACTTTTGGAAAAACTCAAGCTCTCATTAAAACTCAGCCACACAGGATGCAAAAGCTGGGTGGGTCTGCTTAGTTTTTGCTTTGTTGTTAAACACCTCCATTTAACTTTACTTTCTCTGTAACAATGCAAAGGTCACAAAAAGCCCCTTGGTGACACATAAAAACAACAAAAGAAAACTCAGTAAGAAAATTTATTACATTTGCCCAAAATAAGGAAACACTCATTTTTCAATTTTTAAGATAGGATATGAAATATACATTTACTAATGTATTTCAGTACACAGTGGTGTTTTTCTAAATCAATCACCGACAAGAAGATTATAATTGAAATCCTAAATTTTAAAAAATGTTTAGTCACTAGTATTTATAGACTCAATAAAATTATTGCTTTTTTTTTTCTTTTTCATGGGATTGAGGTTTGAACCCAGAGCTTCATGTTTGCAAAACAGCCACTCTACCACTTGAGCCACCCCTCTAGTCCATTTTGCTCTGGTTATTTTAGAGATAGGGTCTCGGAGCACTGCTTCCGTGGGCTGGCCTCGAACCAAGGACCCTACTGATCTCAGCCTCCTAAGTAGCTAGGATTTACAGGCATGAGTCACCAGTGCCTGGCTTGCCTTTCTTAATTAAAAAAACAGACACCTCTCTCCCCCAAAAACCCATGTATTTCTCCAAAATTGGCATTGGGAGGAATATCCCCACATAGGGAGGAACCGCTGGTTTTATACTGCCCTCCATTCATCTTCCCTGGCCTGGAACGATGGGCAATTTCTCTCTTTAATATTGGGCTAAGCCCAGACAATAGATTGGTCCAATCATATGCACTATCCCAAATAACTTTCCCTCACCCTAAACTCTGTGTCAGACTCTGCTTCCCTGAGAACCCAATCTGTGGCAGCTACTCAGAGCCTAGGTCCACATACCTGAACACTTTATAACTCCTCAAATCTAGACTGTAGCATGTAAGAGCAAGAAAAGGTCGAAGTAGCCTATTGCTGTGTGGGGGACCATGTTTGCTCAGTTGATTGGAAGTACTCATGATCACTCCTCTGCTGGGGAAGACTGCCTCTCTGTTTTGAGATTTGTGCATAGTACTCATATCAGACATATAATATTCATAAAAGTGAGGCCATTTTTGTGAAAACTATCTTAGGGATAGACTCAAAATCAATAAAAGAAAGAGAAAAGTGACTTAATAGTCTTATAAATAAAAGAACTACTGATATGTCTCTTTGTATATTAAAAAAAACTCTCCTGAAAATGTTGGCTCTGAGTCCTATTTTAATATTATTATTATTATTGGCAGCACTGGAGTTTGAACTCAGGGTCTTGCACTTCCTAGGCAGTACTCTACCACATGAGCCATGCCTCCAGCTCTCTTTGCTTTTAGGTTATTTTTTATATGGTCTTGTTTTTAGAGTTTTTTGGAATGGGACCATAATCTTCCTACCTATGCCTCCTATGTTGCTGGTATTACCAGCATGTACTACCATGCCTGGTTCATTCATTGCAATGGGGTCTCACTATTTGTCTAGGCTGGCCTCAAACTGTAATCCTCCCAATCTCTACTTCCTGAGGAGTTGGGATTATAGTCATGAGTCACCGTGCCCAACTTAAATTATATTTTAAAGCAGTAGTGGAATTCATCAATTAATGATTTCTATTGTTTTATTGTGATGGGACTGGAGTTTGAATGCAGGGCTCTGTGCTTGAAAAGCAAGTGCTCTACCGCTTGAACCACACCTCTAGTCCATTTTGGTTCTGGTTATTTTGGAGATGGGGGCCTCATGAACTATGTGCTTGGGTTGGCTTCAAACTACTTATTCTCCAGATCTCAGTCTCTCAGGTAGCTAGGATTATAGGCATGAGCTTATGGCACCCAGCAGACACACAGATTTTGCAAGAAAAAAAATTACAAATTTATATCACTACTTTCTAATTTGCTATTTTATGAAACTGGATTTTCACTCACTGACATGATTTAATGCATTTGTTATTGAAAATCTAAACATCTCAGCAAAACATCTAATATGAAATTTAATTGAACTATAATTAATTACTCTTGCCTAATATTTTAGGTAAAGAAAAAAAAATCACTTCAAGCTACATATTTTGAGATTAGCCAAACTCATATGCCCAGTACTGGAATTGTATTGTATTATTATTGCTGGAAATAAATGCACTGACAAAGACTAATTCTGTCCCTAAAGGAATTTTAATCCTAATGAAACATTTGGTGTTGGATTTAGCTTTCATCTTGGATGAATGGCCAACAACAAAGAAGAAATTAAGTGTAGGAACTTACTTTTTCTCTGCCAATGTTTTCTTCCCCACACCCCAAGATTAGTAGTCATAGAATTGCTATGGATTATAGTTACCAAATTGGTCTTAAATTTGTATACAGCATTTGAAGTTTGGCCCTCACTCAAAGCCAACAATCCACATTTCAATTAAATGAACATTTGGATGCTGTGTTCAAATTTAGGTAAGCTTTTATTACCATAATTCTAGAAGATATCAATCCTAAGATGATGTGTATTTGCAATGGAATGAGGAATTTCCTTTGGAGAATAAGAAGTGCAACTGTTATTGCAAGGCTATCTATGGTCTTTTACATGGTGTTATTAGAGGCAGGAGGCACAAGCAATGAGTCAGGAATATCCCTTGTAGAGAAGGCGTAGCCTGTACACACGGCCAAAATACTGACATATGTTCTTGAGAAGACTTTCAGAAGCATAAGGAAAATTTTAAAATAGGCTTCTAGAGGTATGAAAAATTACTTAAACCAAAGCCAGTTATAAGTACTCCTTCCTGTTGGTTTATCTTCACCTCAGAACTACAAGAATATGACAATACACAGTTGGCTATAGCATCTTTGCCAGTTGTTTCAATAGCATATTGATCTTGGCATTTCTTGGCACTATAATTCTTCATTTTTCATGATGTCTTATTGTTTGTGAGTTGTTTTTGCTTGTGTGTGTTTTTTAAATAACTAGTGTGGGACTATAAATGTAGATAGATATGTGCCAGTACCAAAGAAGTTCCTTTCTCAAATCCCTAAATTTCTGATTTCCTTTCTGATATGTATTTGATAAGTGATAAAAATAAACCTTAAGAATAAAAAAATAGACTTCTAGGTTACAAGTCTCTTCACTTCTCCTAGACTTCTTATATGAAAGCAGGTCACGAGGACCACCAGGGATGTTTTCTTCCTGGTGTGGAAGGTGGAAGTGTAGGAATGGCCATATTTCCTTGTGCTTAGAAGATCTGTGCAGTGCCTATAACCCTGACAACTCCTTCTGGATCTTCTACTTCTTCTTTTCCAACTCTTAGGTCAGGTGTCATCAGTGCATTATTGATAATGGTGATAGATGCCTGGGGATGTGGCTCATTGGTAAAGTACTCTCGCCTAGCATGTGCAAGTCCCTAGGATCAATTCCCAGCAACACACACACACACACACACACACACACACACACACACACACACACACACACAGCAATAAGCTTGGAGGTGGCGAGAGACCAGTGCAGATTCTAGTCTGTCCTCCTGGGTGCCAGTCTGTCTCGGCTTCCCCCAAGACTGCTTGTCCTGTAGACTTAATTCTAGCACAGCAACAGAAATAACCTTGCCAGGCACCAGTAGCTCATGCCTGTAATCCTAGCTACTCAGGAGGCAGAGATCTGGAGGATCACGGTGGTTTGAAGCCAGCCTGGGGAAGTAGTTCTCAAGACCCTATCTCAAAAAAACCCATCACAAAAAAGGGCTGGTGGAGTGGCTCAAGGTGTAGGCCCTGAGTTCAAGCTCCAGTACCAAAAAAAAAAAAAAAAGAAAAGAAACAACAGCCTCACATAGACAGCACGATCAGCTCCCACAATTGTATACAGCCACATCTCTATAATAAAAATCCTTTATTATGTTTATTTCTCTTGGTGGTTATGTTTCTCTGAATAAACCCTGATTGATACATGTGGATTGTTTTTAGCTATTACAAAAAGTGTTATTGTGAATACCCACATGTGTGTGTTCTGGTGCACTTATGCAACAGTTTCTTTACAATATATACTTGAGAGTACATCTTGCTAGGTTGTAAGACAAGCGAATGTTTAACTGTGTAAGATAATGGCCAAATTGTATCCAGCGCGGCCGTGCCAATTTATACTTACATTAGCATTGCTTAGGAGTTTTCCATGATCCGTGTCTTGGCAAGCACTTCATACAGCAATCCTTCTGAATGTTAGTCCAACTGAAGATTATAATATGATTTTTTATTATACTCTTAATTTACATTTATATGATCACCACTGAGGTGGGGAATCTTTTCACGTTTTTATTCATCATTCATATATCCTCTTCTGTAAAATGATTATTCATGTCCTTTACCCATTTTTCTGTGGCATTGCTTGCCACTTAATTATTGATATATAGAAAGAATTATTTATATATTCTGGGAACAAATCCTTTGGAGTTTTATGCAGTGGTATGCTGGAGTTGGTAACAGAAAGGTTTTGTGTATTTCTTCTTCACTCTGTACTTAGTGACATCATATTGGTGGCTTGGAATGAGTCTTTCCACTCAACAAACCATAGCTTTCTTTACCTTGAAAAGCTAGGTTTTAAATATTTATTAGAATACCACTAGCTCTGTATGCTGTAAGTATCTACTACTGGTTTGAGGCTTTTCTACACGTTCTTTTGTGGGGTCTTTTGAAGAACATAACATCTTAATTTTAATATAATCATAGTTGTTCATTTTGTTTTGTTTTTAGACATGGTCTTGCTATGTAACCCAGGCTGGCTTCAAACTCATGATTCTCCTTGCCTCAGACTCCTGAATGCTGGGATTATAGGTGTGCATCTTTTCAGTTTTTTTGTTTTGTTTGTTTGTTTTTGGTGGGATTGGGGTTTGAACTAAGGGCTTCCTTTGCACTTGCAAAACTGGTGCTCTACCACTTGAGCCATAACTCCAGTCCATTTTGCTCTAGTTATTTTGGAAATGGGGTCTCTCCAACTGTTTGCTGGGGCTAGCCTTGAATAGCCATCCTCCCCATCTCAGCCTCCTAAGTAGCTAGGATCACAGGGATGAGCCACCAGCATCGGGCATCTTTTCAGTTTTTAAATAAGCTTTTTTGGGTGTTTTCTTCTCTACCCTCCCAAGTCATAAATTATTACCTTGTATTTTCTTCTGGTTGTTTAAAATACCAGTTTTCATATCTAAGTTGAACACATCTAGAATATACTTTCCACAATACATACAATCCAACTTCTGCTATATATTATGCCCACATATGTGTGGGTCTGTTTTTCATAGCTCTGCTATTCCACTCATCCATTTGTCTGTTGCAGCATTTATATCTCATTCTCTTCGTTATATTAACTTTATAATCAACGCCTCCAAATAGGATAGGACAAGACCTCATTAATTTTTTTCCAAAACAGTCTTTATTACATTTTTTTACCTTTGTTCATCTATACAAGTTTTAGAATCATCTTGTCAGCTTCTTGAGGGAAAAATACAGTGTAATTTGGAATTAAATTACATTGAATCTGTAGATCAAATTGGGAAGAACTCATAAATTTGCAACAACAAAAAGTTCTTCCTGCTGGGCACAGGGCTCAGGCTACTTAAGAGGCAGAGATGGAAGACTGAGGTCTGAGAATAGCCAGGGCAAAAAGCAAGACCCTATGTTTAAAAGAACCAGAGCAAAAAGGGCTGAAAGTGTGGCTCAAGTGGTAGAGTGCCTGCCTTGCCACAGTGAGAGCCTGAGTTCAAACTCCAGTTACTGTCCCTCCCCAGTGAATTTTCCAGGTGTTGTGTATAGGATATTGTGTTTGTTTATGTAATTGTTCTGTTCAAATCTTCTGTATTTTTAAACATTTTTGCTCTGAATGATCTATCTATAATTGAGAGAAATATTGAAATCTCTCATTTCAGTATTTAGATTGGGCAATTTCTCTTTGTAGTTGAAAACTTTTGCCTTATATTACTGAAACCATTTTATTATGTGTAAAATTTTGAAATGATTATACTGCATCTGAGCAGAAACTTTTATTGTTAAGTAGTTTCCCCTCTTTGTCTTTAATGATACTTATTGCCCCAAGTCTAATTTGTATAATTTTTAATATAATATTCCCTCTTTTTTATTATCATTTGTCTGCTACAACTTTCCTCCTTTTTGTTTCTTAATTTTTGGGTTTTTCATTTGAAAGAACATGTAATTAGAGGCTTTAAAAATTTTTTTTGGTGTAATCTTACTGTCATAGTTACAATCTTTAGTCCATTTCATATATATATATAGTGAGCGGGGGGGGGGGGGGAGGGACTAGGGCTTCATGCTTGCAAAGCACGTGCTGTACCACTTGACCCACACCTCCAGTCCATTTTGCTCTGGTTAGTTTTGGAGATGGGAACTTGCCAACTATTTGCCCAGGCTGGCCTTAAACCTCAATCCTCCTGATCTCAGCCTTTCAGGTACCTAGGATTACAGGTGTGAGCTACCATGCCAGGCTTAATTTATATTTTTGTAGTTTTAATATATTTAGACTTTTTCTACTTTTTTTTTACTTTTTCTATTTGACTTATTTTTATTTTGTTTCTTTTCCCTCCTTTCTTTTTAATGGATTGTGGTAGGATTTTTATTTTTTTTCTCATCTTTTCTAGTTATTTGAATTTTTATTGTATGAAAATTTAGTATGGCTTAAAAAAAATCTTAGTCAAGATTTGCTATCTGGAAAAAAAAAAAGCAACCCTTGCTATAATGAATTTACATCTAAGTACTAGCAAATACATTTAAACTGCCTGTAAACCCAGGGGTTAAGAGGTACCATTCCTACAGTTCACTGGAGTCATCCCTTTGCTCACCTCTCAAGAAGCTCAGACCTTCTGCTCCCATTATTTAAATAGGCATGGATTGTCACTATTATCATATTCCCCACATTATTAAAATGAAAAGCCTTAGAAAGCAGACAATTTGCCAGGTGCAGCAACTCAAGCCTATAATCCTAGCTACTAGGGAGGCAGAGAACAGGAGGATCATGGTCTGAGGCTATCTTAGGCAAATAGTTTGCAAGACCCTATCTTGAAAATACCCAACACAGGGGGAGGGGCAAGATGTCAGATTATTGACATCCCAATAGCCCAGTGGCAACTAAGTACCCTGAAAAAGGAAGATCAGCCAGGTGCTGGTGGCTCACGCCTCTAATCCTAGCTACTCAGGAGGCAGAGATCAGGAGGATCGCAGTTTGAAGCCAGCCTAGGCAAATAGTTCAAGACCCTAACTCGAAAAACCCTTCACAAAAATAGGGCTGGTGGAGTGGCTCAAGGTGAAGGCCCTGAGTTCAAGCCCAGGTACTGAAAAACAAACAAAAAAAAAGAAGCTCAGAGGACTCCAGAAGTCACCCACAGGGTCCCATAATCAGTGAGAAGCAAAGCCCTCTCCGAATCCACAAACAGACCAGCAACTAACCATGTGAAGAATGGGACAAACAACTCACAGCTCAACACCTCTGATTCCCTGCCTCTGAAGTTTCTGCACAGCTCCAGGCTCCATTCCTTAGCACACTTGGTGGTAAGTCCTGCTTCCTGGCACACACAGGAACTTGGAGTTCCATGCTCCCCCCACTACACTACCTACCTTCACCCTGAAATGCCAGGGAAAACAGCACTCCTGTGGAAGCAGGACCCATGTCTCCCACTGATCCATGGGTAAAAGAAAGTGCAAGCCAGCAGGCTTGGTTCCCCCAAGCCAGCAGCAGTGCCACTGGACCCTGCTCCCTGAAGCCCATGTGGCAATCAGGCCCCAGAACTCTGCTGCCCACAGGCTTGGTTCTCCTGAGCCAGCAGCAGTGCCACTAAACTGCACTCTCTGAAATCTGAGCCAGCAATCAGGCCCCAGAACTCCCGCCACTTGTAGGCTTGGTTCTCCAGAGCTGGCAGCAGTTGCTATGGCTCCTAGTAGTCAGTGCCAGCAAGCAGGCCAGACTGCTTGGCTTACTTCCTGTAGGCATGGTTCCCCTATACAGGCAGCAGCACCACTTTACTGTGCTCCTGGAAGCCCAGGCCAGCAATCAGGCCCCACAACTCCCACCACATGCAGGCTTGGTTCCCCTGTGCCTGCAGCAGCTTCCTTGGGTCCTGGAAGCCCATTCCCCAACACAAGTAGACCCCAGGGTTTCCACTGCCTTGTGGGCACCAGACAATTCAAGCCTGCTGGCTTTACTGACCAATGGGTACCCTCAACTTGCTACTCAATGCCAGGAGCCCACCACCACACACCTAAGTGAACCTCAGGCTCTAGGCTTTGCTACTCTGCTGGTGCCAGGAGGCTTCCCTCCCCACAGAGCATGGAGACCCAGCCTCCCCACTGTCCCTGACAACCAGACAGCCCTCACTCCTCCATCACAGAGCAAGAATGCCAGATTTCCCACTGAGGGGAGGAAAGCTATAACCTGCTACTCTGCAGGTGGCACCAGAAGCACTGTTTCCCCAAGGTACACAGAAGCCCAGCACTTCACACTGTGCCTTCCCACAGGAGAGTCATATCTCTCCTGTTCAAGAGCTGGAATCCCAGCTCCTCCATTGAGTGGCAACCCACTACTCTCCTGGTGCTAGGAGGCCTGCCCTCCACAGTGCACAGAGACCCAGCACTCTCCACTGTGACTGCAGGAGAGCCCCTGTACCCCATCAAAGAGTGGGAACACCATGCCCCTTACTGAGGGGAGAAGAGAGGTAATCTGCAACACAATAAGAACCCTGCAAGGGGCAGTATATCCAGCATACCCCTCTCTGAGGAATACTGCTGGAGCTCCAGGAGAAAAAACTCAAAAACCCCAATCTCAGGGGAACAGGGAATTAAAACCCTAACCAAAACAATTTCGAATGCATAAATTTCAATGCAAAATGAAACAGCAAGACAACTGCTCTCCATCAAAACCCAATTCCACCACTAAGGATCCAAACACCTGCATAGAGGAAGAGCTATTGAATAGTGAAGCCCAAAAAACAATAGTAAAAATGATTAATGACCTCAAAAAATGATTAACAAAAGTTAGTATGTGACCTCAAAGAAAATGCAAATAGACAATTAAATGAGCTCAAAGAGAATACAAACAAACAGATGAGTGAAATTAAAAAGGCTATCCAAGATAGGAAAGAGGAAATCAATAAAGACATGGAGGGAGGATCCAAGATGGTGACTAGAGGGAGGAAGCAGACAGCAATAAACTCCATGGATCAAAAATCTTCCTGAGAAGCTGGAGCCACACTTGGCAGAAGAAAAAGAAAAAAACCACCAGGAATAAGCAAGACTCCAAAACCCCGAACTCCCAGCCTGTCCAAAACTTCTCCATGCCATGTTGCATTTAGAAAACAGGAGGGCTCCCATGCCACCAGATGCCAGCTCCAAGCCTGCTTGGGAGATGCAGACCAACAGGTGAGCAAATAAGCAGCATACAGCATTCCCACAGTCACCCCTGGGATAGACTAGCATAGCCCCCTGGACAGACTGACCCCTGCCTTGCAAAAACAAAAAGAAAAAACTAAATAATAAACAAGGAAGTAAAAAGGGCATGCAATACAGATGTTGGGGTCCTTCGAGCACCCCAGAGAAGTGGGGAAGGGCAGCTCTCTGCACAAACTCTTAAATAACAGAGCCTGTGGGAGGAGCTGGCTGGTAAGCCCCAGCCCCAGAGAAAGGGAGAGGGGCAGCTCTCTGCACGAACTTTCAAATAACAGAGCCTGCAAGAGTGCCTGGCTGACACCAGGTGGCAGATGACCTGCTGCCTGAAATAGGGCAGATAGTGGTTCAGTAAGCTCATCTCCTAACCCAACCATTTGATGAGACTACAACAGGACTGGATGCTGAAGGAGCAACACCAGAACTACTAAGACTGAAATTCCATTGTTCTTGCACCTGGGATTTATTTATTTATTTATTTTTGTCTTTTCTTTTTTGGTGCTGGGATCGAACCCAGGGCCTCACGCATGCTAGGCAAGTGCTGTACCGCCACGCTACATCCCAGCCCCCTGGAGTTTATTTTATTTTATCTCTCTGTAAGTACTTGTCTTGGTCACTGTCTGTTAGTCCACCATCTCTCCCTGTAGATTTCTTTGGTTCAATAACTATTTTTAAATTTTTTTTTCTTTTTTACTTTTTTCCCTTTTCATCTTTCTCTCTAAATGCTTGTCTTGGTCATTGTTTGTTAGTTCACCATTCCCCCGCACCCCCCCACTTCCCCCCTCCACCGTGTTGATTTCTTTGGGTCTCTATTTTTTTTCTTGTTTTCTTTCTTTTTCTTTTCTCTTTTTCCTTCTTGGTTTCATTAGTTTTAATATTGTAAGTTAGATAATACTAAATTACACATAAAACAGGGACAGAAACAGCACAAGTGGAATGATGGGAAAATGAAAAAGGGATGGAAACCATTCTCCCCTGCAAAATAAATTAGTACAGAATTCAGAGGGAAATGAAGAAAATGGATACCCAATTCCAGACCCAAACAAAACAGAGATAGACTATCCCAAGGATCTGAACGAAGCCCTCAAGAACAACCTGAAAGAAGAAATCCTGCAAGAAATCACTGAGAATTTCATGGAGATAGTACTAGACAAGGTCAACCAAAATGTACAGGAGGTGCTCAAGAAAATCCAAGACAACAAAAATAAAGAATATGAGAAAACACAAAAACAAATAAGTGAACTCTTAAGAGCCCTAAATACTAAAGTGAAACAGAGAACACCATAAACTGAGAGATAAATGAATTAAGGTTGAAAATTGACAATATCAAAGAGGAAGTGACCCTGATATGGAAAACCTCAGAAAAAAAATGAAAAAGAAATTCAAAACACAATGGAAGGCCACTCCAGCAGACTAGAACAAGCAGAAGACAGAATCTCAGAACTTGAAGATGAAATGGAAATTAAAGGAAAAACTGAAGAACTATTACTCAAACAACTCAAGACCTGTGAAAGGAATATGCAAGAACTCACTGACTCAATCAAAAGACCAAACCTGAGAATCATGGGTATTAAACAAGGAGAAGAGGTGCAAGCAAAAGGAATTCATAATATATTCAATAAAATAATAACAGAAAATTTCCTAAATCTAGAGAAAACTATACCCATTCAGATACAGGAAGCCTCCAGGACACCAAACAGACTTGACCAAAATAAAACTACCCCATGACATATTATCATTAAAACAACAAGTACAGAGAATAGAGAAAGAATATTGAAGGCTGTAAGACAGAAAAAACAAGCAACATACAAAGGTAAACCCATCAAAACCAGAGCAGATTTTTCAACGGAAACCTTAAAAGCAAGAAGAGCATGGAGTGAAGTATTCCAGGCACTGAATTAAAATAACTTCAACCCTAGGATCCTCTACCCAGCAAAACTATCATTCAAAATAGATGGAGCAATAAATGTCTTCCATGATAAGCAGAAACTAAAACAATATATGACCACTAAGCCACCACTACAAAAGATTTTTCAAGGAATCCTGCATACAAAACCATGAAAGAACAAGCAGCACCAAACCACAGGAGAAGAAAAGGCAAGAAAGTAGAGTGTGACATTGATTTAACTGCACACAATCAAATTCTTAAACAACAAAAGACAACTAAATGACAGGAATCACCACATGCCTATCAATACTAACACTGAATGTTAACGGACTTAATTCCCCCATCAAAAGACACCATTTGGCAAACTGGATTAAAAAGGAAGATCCAAAAATCTGTTGCTTACAGGAGACCCATCTCATCAACAGAAACAAGCACTGTCTTACGGTGAAAAGCTGGAAGAAGATTTACCAAGCCAATGCCCCCCCCAAAACAGGCAGAAGTATTATATTACAAAGCAATAGCAACAAAACCAGCATGGTACTGACACAAAAACAGACATGAAGACCAGTGGACCAGAATAGAGGACCTGGATATGAATCCACACAACTATACCCAACTTATTTTTGACAAAGGCACTAAAAATATATGATGGAGAAAAGACAGCCTCTTCAACAAATATTGTTGGGAAAAGTGGTTATCTGTCTGCAAAAAACTGAAACTAGATCCATGATTATCACCCTGTACTAGTATCAATTCAAAATGGATCAAGGACCTTAATATCAGACCCCAAACTCTGAAGTTGGTACAGGAATGAGCAGGAAACACTCTGGAAGTAATAGGTATAGGCAAGGACTTCCTCAATAGAACCCCAGGAGCTCACCAACTAAGAGAAAGTATGGACAAACAGGACTTCATAAAACTAAAAAGCTTCTGTACAACAAAATAAATGGTTTCCAAACTGAAGAAACCACCCACAGAGTGGGAGAAAATATTTGCCAGGTGTACATCAGACAAAGGACTGATAATGAGAATATACAAAGAACTTAAGAAACTAAAGTCTCCCAAAAATCAATGAGCAACTGAACTAGACAGAACTTTCTGAAAAGAAGAAATTTAAATGGCCAAAAACACATGAAAAAATGCTCACCATCTCTAGCCACAAAGGAAATGCAAATCAAAACCACACTAAAATTCCACCTCACCCCTGTTAAAATAGCCATCATCAAAAACACCACTAACAACAGGTGTTGGCAAGGATTTGGGGAAAAAGGAACCCTTGTACACTGCTGGTGGGAATGCAAGCTAGTGCAACCACTCTGGAAAAAAATTTGGAGGCTTCTTAAAAATCTATACATAGATCAGCCATATGACCCAGCAATCCCACTCCTGGGGATATACCCAAAGGAATGCGACTCAGGTTACTCCAGAGGCACCTGCATACCCATGTTTATTGCAGCACTATTCACAATAGCCAAGTTATGGAAACAGCCAAGATGCCCCACTACTGATGGATGGATTAAGGAAATGTGGTATTTATACTCATTGGAATTTTAGTCAGTCATGATAAAGAATGAAATCGTATCATTCCCAAGTAAATGGATGGAACTGGAGAACATCATTCTGAGCGAAGTTAGCCAGGCTCAGAAGACCAAAAATTGTATGTTCTCCCTCATATGCGGACTTTAGATCTAGGGCAAATGCAGCATTATTGTTGGACTTGGGTCACATGATAAGGGGAGAGCACACATGGGAGGTAGGGGGATAGGTAAGAAACCCAAAACATGAAAGTACTTGATGTCCCCACTGCAGAGGAACTCATACAGAAACCTTAAAGCAACAGAGGTCAATAAGGAAAGGGGATCAGGAACTAGTGAAAAGGACAGTTAGAGATGAAACAACTTGGGATGTAACACATTTGTACATGGAAGCAATACTAGGAATCTCTCTGTATAACTACCCTTATCTCAAGTAGCAAAAACACTTTGTCTTCCTTATTACTGCTTATGTTCTTCAACAAAATTAGAGATAAGGGCAGAACAGATTCTGCCTGGAAGCAAGGGTGGCTGGGGGAGGAGACAGAGGGGACAGGAGATAGGGGGAGAAATGACCCAAACAATGTATACACATGTGAATAAATGAATAATAATAAAAGACATGAAAACCCTGAAAAAAAAATCAAAAATAAACAACTCAATATCTGAAATAAATATCTCAATCAAAAGCTTGGAGAATAGGGTGGAATGAGTTGAAAATAGAATATCAGGAATTGAAGACAAAGTAGAGGAATTAGACCAAACAGTAAAAGAACATCAAAGAATGCTAAGAAAATACAAATGGAGCATGCAAGATATCTGGGACACCATGAAAAGACCAAACCTATGAATCATGGGTGTAGAAGAAGGAGAGGAGATACAAACTAAAAGCATTGACAACCTATTCAGTAGAATAATAGCTGAGAAATTCTCTAACCTTGAGAAAGAGAAGATCTGCAGAAAGCTTGAAGAACATCAAACTGTCAGAACCAAAAAGGAAACACCCCCAGATACATCATAATCAAAACACTAAGCACACAGAGAAAAGAAAGAATTCTGAAGGCTGCAAAAGAGAGAAGACAAGTCACATATAAAGGCAAACTTAGTAGAATAATAGCAGATTTCTCAACTTAAACTCTAAATGCAAGAAGGTCATAGAAAGACATGATTCAGGACCCAAAAGAAAGCAACTGTCAACCTAGACTAGTCTACCCAGCAAAACTATCCTTCCTAATTGAAGGAGAAATTAAAACCTTCTACAATAAGGAAAAACTAAAGGAATTTGCAATTGCCAAGCCAGCACTACAGAAGATAATTAAAGGACTTTTACATATAGAAAAAGAAACTAGAGTGAGACAGGAAGACTCAAGAAAGAATAAGTCATTTTAAGTCAACAGACCAGTAAACAAGGAATAGGTAAAACTAAACAACAGGGGAATAAAAATGACTGGAAACAACAGGCACCTCTCAATACTAACACTGAATGTAAATGGCCTCAATGCCCCAATCAAAAGATGTAGAAGAGCAAATTGGGTAAATATCAATAATCAACCATATGTTGCTTACAAGAGACTCATCTCCCTGAAGAAAAAAAAAATCACTGTCTTAGAGTCAAAGGATGGAAAAAAGTTTTCCAAACAAATGAACCCCATAAAAAGGCAGGGGTAGCCATACTCATATCTGACAAAGTAGACTTCAGACTAAAATCAACCAGAAGAGACAATGAAGGTCACTTCATATTAATGAAAGGAAGAATTCATCAAGAGGAAATATGAATCCTTAATGCACCAAACACAGGGGCACCAATCTACATTAAAAAAAAAACTTTAATGGCCCTAAGAACACAGATAGATGCTAACACAGTGATAGTGGGAGAACTGAACACCCCACTGTCACCAATAGATAGGTCATCCAGACAAAAGATTAACAAAGAAACTTCAGAGCTACTCCACACATTAGACCAAATAGACAGGTTGATAACCTACAGAGTATTCCACGCAACAACCAGGCAGTACACATTCTTTTTCTGCAGCTCATGGAACTCTCTCCAAAACAGATCATATTTTAGGACACAAAGCAATTCTCAACAAATACAAGAAAATTGAAATAATCCCCTGCATCATATCAGATCACAATGGAATAAAACTAGACCTCAACTACAAAGAAGCCCCAGACAATATTCAAACACATGGAGACGGAACAACACACTGCTGAAAAACCAGTGTGTGACCAAGTAATACGGGAAGAAACCAAAAAGTTCCTAGAATCCAGTGAAAATGAAAATAGAACGTATCAGAATCTGTGGGACACAGCAAAGGCCATGCTAAGGGGAAAGTTTATAAGTCTAAGTGTCTAAATGAAAAATACATAGACCTCTCAAATAACCAATCTAATTATGCACCCTAAGCTCCTAGAAAAACAAGAACAAACCAAACCCAAAACCAGCAGATGCAGAGAAATAATAAAGATCAGGGCTGAGATCAATGAGATAGAAACCAAACAAACTATACAAAGAATCCATGAAACAAAAGGTTGGCTCTTTGAAAAGATTAGTAAGATCAACAAATCCCTAGCCAACATGACAAAACAAGGTAGGGAGAAGACCCAAATTAATAAAATCAGAGATGAAAAAGGGGACATAATTACAAATACTAACTCCAGAAAATCATTAGAGAGTACTTTGAAAACATATATTCAAGTACACAGGAAAATCTAGATGAAATGGACAAATTCTGAAATGCATGTAACCAACCAAAATTGAACCAAGAATATATTAACCACCTAAATAGTCCTAGTACATACAATGAAATTGAAGCAGTAAGAGCCCAGGACCTGATGGATTCTTGGTCAAATTTTACCAAACATTTAAAGAAGACTAACACAAATACTCCTCAAACTTTTCCAGGAAATAGAAAGGGAAGAAACACTACCATACTCATTCTATGAAGCCAGCATTATACTCATTCCAAAACCCATTAAAGACATAACCAGAAAAGAGAATTATAGCCCAATATCTTTAATGAATATAGATGCAAAGATTCTTAACAAAATACTGGCAAACAGAATTCAACAACACATCAAAAAGATCACACACCATGACCAAGTTGACTTCATTCTAGGGATGCAAGGATGGTTCAACATAGTTAAGTCCATAAACATAATACAGCATATAAATAGAAACAAGGACAAAAACCATATGATCCTGTCAATAGATGCAGAAAAAGCCTTTGACAAAATCCAACACCCTTTTATGATAAAAGCTCTGAAGAAACTAGGGATAGAAGAATATTCCTTGACATGATAAAGATTATATATGACAAACCTAGAGCCAACATCACACTAAATGGAGAACAATGGAAACTGTTCCCCTTAAAGTCAGGAATAAGACAGGGCTATCCACTTTTTCCACTCCTATTCAATATAGTTTTTGAATTCCTAGCCAGAGCAGTAAGACAAGAGCAAGAAATAAAGGGATTCAAATATGGAAGAAAGAAGTAAAACTATCCCTATTTGCAGATGACATGATCCTATACCTAAGAGACCCCTAAAACTCTACCAAAAAACTGTCAGAAATCATGAACTCTTTCAGCAAAGTAGCAGGATACAAAATTAACATACAGAAATAAGTAGCTTTTCTACATACTAACAAAACACAGACTGAGAAAGAAATCAGGGAAACGGTCACCTTTACAATAGCCTCAAAAACAATAGAGTACTTTGGAATAAATTTAACAAAAGAAACCAAAGACCTTTTTAATGAAAACTATAAACCACTGAAGAGAGAAATTGAAAAAGACATCAGAAGATGGAAAGACTTTCCATGCTCATGGATTGGTAGAATCAATATTGTGAAAATGGCCACACTACCAAAAGCAATCTACATGTTCAATGCAATCCCTATCACAATTCCAATGACATTCTGCACAGATATAGAAAAAGCAATCATGAAATACATATGGAAACACAAAAGACCTTGAATAGCTAAAGCAATTCTGAGGAAAATGTCCAATGCTGGAGGCATCACGATACTGAATTTCAAACTATACTACAGAGCCATAACAACAGCAACAACAACAAAAAACAGCATGGTATTGGCACAAAAACAGACAGGAAGAACAATGGATCAGAATAGACGATCCAGACATTAAACCCATGCATCTATAGCCAACTGATCTTTGACAAAGGAGTCCAAAACACATGATGGAGAAAAGACAGCCTCTTCAACAAATGCTGCTGGGAAAACTGGGTATCTACATGTAGAGGACTGAAACTAGATCCCTGTCTTTCACACTGTACCAAAATCAACTCAAAGTGGATCAAACACCAACTTTGAAACAACTCCAAGAGGTAGTAGGAAATACACTGGAACAGATAGGTATTGGGAACGACTTCCTAAACAGAACTCAAAAGGCTCAGCATCTAAGAGAAAGAATGAATAAATGGGACTGAATCAAACTGAAGAGCTTCTGCACAGCAAAGGAAACAGTCACCAGGCTCAAGAGACAGCCCACAGAATAGGAGGAAATCTTTGCCAGTTATTCATCTGATAAGGGACTAATATCCAGAATATACAGGGATCTCAAAAAAACTCAGCCCCCTAAGAATCAACACCCCAATGAAGCAATGGGCACATGAATTCAACAGAGAACTCTCAAAGGAAGAGGTACAAATGGCCAGTAAATACATGAAGAAGTGTTCAACTTCCCTGTTTATAAAAGAAATGCAAATCAAAACAATACTTAGATTTCATCTTGCCCCAGTTAGAATGGCCAAGGGTAATAACAACAACAAATGTCAGTGAAGATGTGGCGAAACAGGAACCTTTATACACTTCTGGTGGGAATATAAATTAGTACAACCATTATGGAAAACAGCATGGAGATTCCTCAGAAAACTAGAGACAGACCTGCCATATGATCCAGTGATACCACTCCTGAGCATCTACCCTAAAGAGCATAAAACAGGATACAGTAGAGACACCTGTACACTGATGTTCATTGCAGCACTATTCACAATAGCTAAGCTCTGGAAACAACCCAAATGCCCTACAACTGAAGAATGAATCATGAAATATGGTGTATATACACACAATGGAGTATTACTCAGCCACAAGGAATAATGACATGGGGTCTGAAGGTACATGGATGCACTTGGAGGACATCATGTTAAGTGAAGTTAGGATCACAAACACAAAAGCCATGTTTTCTCTCACATGTGGAAGATAGATCTAAAGATAAACATATACACAAAACCAAGCATGATCATATACAAACTCAGATGTAGAACATGTTTGTAACAGTGGAACTACTCTATGGAACTTGGGGAAAGAAGGAAAGGAAAAGAGAATGATAGAGCATCAGTAATATCACATAACATAAGATGTGAAGGTAGAGGATATAAGGGTGTGTGTTGAAAGCTGTTGAAAAACGGGGTGTGGGAGGTAAAGGGGTAAGGGAGAGTATTCAAAGGGATTAAATAGCCCCAAATAAAGCACATCCACAGTGGGCATACATTGAGACACATCTTTGAACATCAACTTAAATAGTAGTGATGAAAACCAGGACTGCAAAATAGGCAGTGTGTGCAGGGAGTGGGGTACTAGTGGGAAGGGTGGAGGGTGAAGGAAGGAGATTAAGATAATGGTATATGGTTGATGGGTTTCATATACCTATATGAAGTAGAAGTAAAAATCCTCTTGAAATTGTTTTGGGTGAGGTAGGGAGGGGGCTAGGGGGGAGGAAGAGATGATGGGGCAATGTAAATAATGTACAATATAAGTCTGATTGGAATTGTCACTACGAATCCTCCCTATAATGAATATGTCCTAATAAAAATTTTTATGATTTAAAAAAAAAGAAAATACCCAACACAAAAAGGGCTGGTAGAGCGACTCAAAGAAGAAGAAAAAAAATGCTGGGCATGGTGGTGTGAGCCTGTCACCCATCTATGTGGGAAGCCTAAGTAGGAGGGTCACAGTCCTGGCCAGGCTGGCACAAACACCAGACCCTAACAGAAACATAACTAAGTCAAAAAAGGGCTGGGGGTGTGATACAAGTGGTAGACATCTGCCCAGCAATCACAAGGCCC
This sequence comes from Castor canadensis, assembly GCF_047511655.1. NCBI lineage: Eukaryota > Metazoa > Chordata > Mammalia > Rodentia > Castoridae > Castor > Castor canadensis. The sequence goes on from NC_133398.1 coordinate 65,726,259, forward strand.
TGAGTTCAAATCCCAGTACTGCCCCTGTCCCAATCAAAAAGCAGACAATTCTATACAGAAGGAAAATGAACATAAAAGGTTCTGACATGCATGAATATCAGACATTTACAAATTTTTTGGCAGTACTTGCTGTACTACTTGAGCCACACCCCTAGCCTTTTTTTGCTTTAGTTATTTGGATAGGGTCTCACGTTTGTCCAGGGCCTGGGTTTGGACTGCTATCGTCCTACCTATGGCCTCCCACATAGCTGGGATTACAGTATGCACCACTACACCTGTTTTATTTGTTGAAATGGGGTCTTCAGGCTGGCTTCCAACTGTGATCCTCCTGATCTCTGCCTCCTGAGTAGGTGGGATTACAAGTATGAGCCACAGCACCTGGCCTCAGACATTTACTATTGCTCTCACTTCTTTGCCAGCTTTCTCTTGCTTCATATAGTGCAACTATTCCTCATCAAATGAAAGCACACCGACTTTCTCCCCTAAAGAAGATCCAAAGTTCCTTTATCCAGTTTTAGATGATCTTCTTTTCCCATTTACCTTAGTCACAGGCACCCTTTGATATCCTGTAATTAAACATGAATATAAGGTTAATTCATCAGTACATAATAATCATACAATGGAATATTATATACCAGTGACAATGAAAGAACCACATGCAACATTATTGATACACGTCACACACATAATATATACAGAACCATTCCATCTACACAAGTCTAAAAGCACAGAAAGAAGTGGGCATAAGAAAAGAGTCCACCTTCAGTTGACAAGCAATGAGCCCTGACTCAGGGCTGCATCCAACTCAGAGAAGGTTGCTTTTGAAAAATGTTCACAAAGTGTCTGGGTTTTTTATGGGGGGGGTGTAATTGGGGATTGAATTCAGGGCTTCACACTTGCAAAGCCGGAGTTCTCCAACCCTTCACAAATTTTCTGAATGAAGGGCTATGACTTTGGGTAGCCATAAAGATATTGGTAATGCTCTAATTCTTATACTTGTGATGGGTGCACAGCTTTTATTTCCTGTTTTGCTACCTCAGACTTACCATTTTTAGTTTGCTTCCCTAGTCAATCATCGTTGACTTGTTGCTTGACTATCATATCTTTTTAAGCATAAATGCACATTCTTTTGTAAAAAACACAATGAAAACATTCTATAGTATTGTATTGGATCCCTTTTTCTGTTTAACAGGACATCTTAGAATTGTTCTATAGCCTAGCTACTTAGGAGGCAGAGATCAGGAGCATCACGGTTCAAAGCCAACCCAGGCAAGTAGTTTGCGAGACCCTATCTCAAAAAAAAACCCCAGCACTAGAAAGGGCTGGTGGAGTGGTTCAAAGTGTAGGCCCTGAGTTCTGGGATGACAGGCATGTACCACAATTCCCAGCTATTGTTTGAAATGGGGTCTTGTAGACTTTTTTGCCTGGGCTGGCCTCGAACTGTGATCCTCCAGATCTCCATCTCCCACCTGGCTAATATACCTTGTTTCTAAAATGACTCATCAGCATTCCATTGTACAGATATACCATAATTAATTTAACCAGCCCACTATTAATGAGATATTTTGGTTGTTTCCCTTGTTTGCTTTTATGAGCAATGCTGCAATGAGCTTTCTTTTACAACTATTTTTGCCCACTTGTGTGACTATGTGTATAGGATAAATTCCTAGGACTGGGATTGATAAATCAAACAGAATGTATTTTGATATACATTATTCTTAAAAGCTATTGTACCAATTTATTCCCTCATCCATGTATGGAATGCTCATTTTCCCCACAAAATATTATTTTGGTGGTACTGGGATTCAAACTCAGGTTTCTGAGCTTGCTAGGCAGGCACTCTACCACTTTAGCCACACCCTCACTCCAAAATCACTTGTTAATTGTTTAAATTGTTAAGTTAGAAAGAACAGTCTAAAGTGGGCCTGGGGGTGCATATCTCAGACTCAGAAGGCTGGGGTAGGAAGATTGAGAGCTGCAGGCCAGACTGGGCTACATAGCAAGACCCTGTCTCAAAAAAAAGAAAAAAAAGTTACCATTGTTGTATTTTCTATTAAGAAAAAGAGTCCAGTTATTTAAAAAAATCTAGGAATGAGGGGCAGAGCAGTTCTCAGAGGCTGGACCCCTGAAGCAGGCCCTGAATTACAAGCAGAGCTGTGCTGAGATGAAGGCAGTGGGGTAGAAAATTGCTTTACAAGTAGCCTTCTGTCTAAGGCAGAGCAGGTGCATCCTGAGTAGTGAGGGGTCCACACCCAGGAGCCAGCAAGGCTTCACTTAAGGAAGCACTCAAGCCAGAGCTCCCAGCTGGGCTGCCCATGGCCACCACTGCAGAGCTTACAAAGTCTCAAGGCCAAGCCCCTTCCCAACCAGTGAAGTCAGAATCTCCAGGAGGAGCTTTCTCCTCAGGGGACACTTCTTAGTGCCAATGGAGAATCACTGTATTAAGGACAAATGAAAGGGACAGGGACAAGCTCAGGATATTTAGTCTTAGATCACACGTGGTTTACCTTTATTTAATAGTTTGAAATATGCTCCCCCCTCAGATCATAATTGCTTAAATCAAAATTGAATTTACATAAGTTTCCACTATTGTTTTGAAGAGAAAAAACAACAACAAATATTCTATGCCTCAAAATTATTACCTCTTCCTTTTAGGAGATAAGCTCATTCACCAATAGTGTGTAATTCACACTGAAAACTGCTCAGATACCCAGCGATTTGAGGTAGAAAATCCCCCCCTAGAACCAGCAGGGGCCCAGAACTTGTGATGCATCGCCTGAACACTAGGGGGAGCCGTGCATTGTGATTAGGTGAAGAATTGGAGTTACATATTCCTTCAGTTCGGAATCTACAAAGTAGAAAAGCTCTATAGTTTGGGCAGTGGACAGTCTCCGTAGGCCTTGCAGATCTACTGTACCTTGCCACAGACGGGCCTGGCTCGCTCCTGTGTAGGAAGGCACGGACTATCCCGTTTGCCCTCCCACTTACCAAAGGCTTGCCCTTTGAGAAGCATTAGGAAGAGATTCAAGGGCAGGAGGAGAAAGCGGCCGAGTTCAGCTAGGGGAGGCTATGGTTCTTCCCAGTAGCCTCTTCACATCCACTGTTCAATCTCTCTCAATCTCTCTCTCTCTCTCTCTCTCTCTCTCTCTCTCTCTCTCCCTCCCTCTCCCTCTCCCTCTCCCTCTCTCTCTCTCTCTCCCTCTCTCTCAGGGGTTCACTTAACTCCTCTTGTTCCTTAGGGCCTAGGATGGTGATTCCCCTCTGCAGCAGCTTGCCGGTGCTGAGTGTGTTACCATCCTCTGTTGGGTGCCTCAGCCCTGCCCACACCTTAGGAAATAATTCTGTCATTAAGTCTCCATATCAAAAGTTATGCCTTTTGAGTATGCCATGCCTTTCCTGCTGGGATCTAATGGTACAGTCTCCCTGTTCCGCACCCACTCAGTTCTCTTCCCAAAGCAACTGACTTCTTTCTTTTCTTTCTTTCGGGGCCACTAGAGTTTGAATTCAGGACCTCACACTTGCTAGGCTGGTGCTCTACCACTTGAGCCACTCTGCCAGCCCCCAAAGCAACCAGTTCTTTAGCTTTTCTATATTTATCTACATACAAGCATGCAGGAATATATGTATTCATTTCATCTTTATTTATTCATATTATAATATACTATATATCCAGTTCTGTACCATGGTTTTGTTTTGCTTTGTTTCCTTGTGAAATATTCCAGAGATTCCTCTGTACATAGAGATCTTCCTTCCTCTTATTTATGGCTGCATTCTATTGTACTTCATAAGCATACAATCACTTTATAGTCAGCCTCCTGACAATATGAATTTAGGCTATTTCCAGTCAAATTCTATTACAAATATTGTTATAAGGAATAACCTTCTATGTAGGTCATTTCTCTTTATTTTATGTATAAGAAAAATGAAACTGAGGTCAAGTTGTCTGAGGTTAATTTTTGGCAAAGCTCAAATCATCAATTACAGGGATAACACTAGTGTGATCTAAATCTTGGTGAGTGCTGCTTATTGTTCATTTCCATTCTTTTTTTAAAATCTGATAGAACTTCATTGTGTTACCCAGGCTGGTCTTGAACTTGTGAGCTCAAGTGATCCTTCTGCCTCAAATTCCAGAATAGCTGGTGTGTGCCATCATACCTGGTCCCAAATTCCATTCTTTTGAAAGTTTTACTCTTACGCACTCATTCCCACCTTAATGATTAGAAACATGGACTTTGGGCAAGTCCCAGCCTCTTGGTGCCTCAGTTTTCTCATTTATAAAGTGGTTTCTACCTCATGATTTTGTTGAGAACATTAAGTGCTTGAAACAGCACCTGGCACATATCCAGAGTCATATGAGCAGTGGTTCTCAGTAGTAGTGCTATTGTTCCTTCAGCTTGAGACTGCTTCCTTGGTGCATTCAAACACAGAACAAGAGGGCTGGCCATTTATGGGTCATCAGTTGTTTACGTTTTATGTTAGTGAGATTATCAGATCACTTCTCGAGAGCAAATTAGATCAGAAAATTAGGGAAGTGGATATCTGAAATGTGTTCTTAAAGGAGAAGGGAGTTTCTGAAGATACATAGTTTAGTTTAGTTTATTTTGAGTTTCCTATTCACATGCACTTTAAATGGTGAGACCCACACATTCATCTGCTTGCTGGGCATCCTGCTAAGAGGGCATCCTCCTGACAGTTCCTAAGGCAGACTTACTGCCCACAAGCCTCCACCATCTACACACTTCACCAAAAAACCTCAAAATGCCACCTTCTTTTCCCAGGCCCATATCACATTCAGATAAATCAATAAAAACATCAGACTCATCCTCAATTGATCTTTCACACCCTTTATATCACATTTGTTATTAAGTCCTATAAATTGGTTCTTCTTTGTAGTTTTCTACTTCATCCCCAACCCTTTCTGTCTTCCCCAAACCTGCCTTAAACTCAACTCTTGATATTTCTGGGGCCATTACAGAATTTTGGTTAGTCTTTTCCTCTTTCCCTTCTTCCCCTGCTCTCTGCCTTCCTTTCTTCTACATAAATTATATGACTATTATTTATTAGGTCTTGAGGTGGCACAGGGGATGGAGGATGCAAATAAAACAGAAGGATCCTAAATCTAATTCTGTCTTAACCTAATACTAATTCTTAATTCATGAAAATTTTACAGCAGAGAGAGGGAGGAACAGAGAGAGAGAGAGAGATTAAAGATACCATTGGTTTAGAATAATAAGGATCTTGTTTTATGCTATGGGCTCTGCCTGAAAGAAAAAGAATATAAACCTAGGCTTTGTGTCTTAGAAGTCAGGGCTTTCTAGTCTACGGGATGCATCATAATCTTTGCTTAGAAAGTTTTAGGGATGTTGAGAACTGGGGTTTTAGAGGGAAAGAGGAAAAGGTGTAGCCTGACCCTAAGGAGAAGAAGAATGCCTGAGGCAGGTATAGATAGGGAATGGAGGGGCAGATTTGCAGTGGGTTCTATATGAGTTTGGGATCTGGTATCACTTTTGTGGATGGGACCTTTGGTGGGGGAAACACTGATGGATGCCTGGCCTGAGTGGTGTGGACCCAGGAGTGAAGGCAAGATTCCTTGTGGTGATCAAAAGATGGGACCTTCATGGGAGCAACTCAGTAGTCTGCCAAGGGCAATAGGTCCCATCAATTGCTAAAGGACAAGCAGCTGATAGATAGCAGCAGTAGCCAAGGGACCACAGACCATTTTCATGGCATTGTGTAAGCCTAGGGTCTATGACTGGGTGGTGGTGGGGCAGTGGTTGGATTTTATATCTTGATTCTTATTCTATGAGCATTTCTAGAAGGCCAGATAGGCTAGTTAATTTCTATTTTTTTCTTTTTAAAAAGAAAATAAGCTTAAAAAGGAATTATTATTTTTTTCAAGTCACAAATTAGGTGTCTTTGCATAAGCACTGCATTCAAGGTACAGTTTCCTTGTCTGTAAAAGGTGGGTATGATGTTGGATTTCCACTCTAGCTCTTTTATACCAAGGTTTCATGTCGCCTTATCCAAAGAACAGAATTGTTAACATAATGGCTTGAGGGCTTCCTTCTTTGCTTTGATAATGTTGGTCACCCTTCCAGTAGAGAAAATAAAAACTGTTAAGGTTTATCTAAGTCACCAACCAGGAGAGTTTTTGTAATTCATGATCATTTCCTTAAATTCCTATAGATGAAATGTGCAGTTAACAGCAACACTAAGGCAAGATGCAGCTGCATTGGGAGCACATGACCTATCTTCATTTGAGGCAGATCTTGTGAAATTGATACTCAGAAGACCTCACCTGGGGCTAGCTACAGGGAGGGTGGGGAAGGGCAGCTCACAGCCACAACCTATTAGACGCTTCATGCTAAATGAACAGGAAAAAAAAAAAAAACCCGAACCCTTCTTCTTTTTGACACCACAAATAAACTGTTAGTCTTTATTAAGGCACTTCAGGTTGGGAGTGAACTGAGCTTTATGGGCAAATAGCCAGCGTTTCCCATGGACCTTGGGAAAGGGAGTTTTAGAGAATACACTTTATTGAACTTAGAATTCAGTTACTCAGGCAGATGTATTGAAGGAGGAGGGTAAGAAGAGGGAATCGATACAGTTTTTCAACTGAGGAAATCAGTTGGTAGATGAGACAATCAGGTAAGTTAGTAGTGTGGACTCTGGAGACAGATTACCAGGCTCCTATTATGGCATTGTGAACTAGCTCTGGGACATTGTGCAAATTACTCTCTGTGTCTCATATCAAATGGGAACAATAATGGCATCTACCTTGTGGGAGGACTATGTTATGAAGATTAAATAAGTACACAGACTAGTGCCTATGCACAGTATGAACTAAAAATAAAGTGTTTTGTGGCTGCTATTGTTGTTTTTATATGCCAAGCCAGGTGTAATCACTCAAACATTTTTGGTGCTTAAATCAAGCCACAAAACTCAGTTTCAAAGCAATCCCATGATGTCCAGTTAGAAACTCAGCAGTCTGTTTTATGTGGTCATTAGAATTAGATCACTTTAGATATCTTCTGAGAACCAGGTAAAGAAGCAAAGAGGAGCTATGCCAGAAAACAAATGTTATGATGGCCAGAAGAAATGTCTTGTAACTGGAATTATAAGTAATATATTTTCCAGCCAAATGTTTTCAAAAGCATGAATTGGAATTGCTTGTTCTGGGGTTTTTCTAACTTTCCTGAATGGGGGTATATATGTGTATGTGTGGCCCTGAGTATCTGAGAAGCTGCTTTTAGTTTTCCTCCAAAATGTAGAACAGCAAATAAATGTACCAAAACCTTTCTGACCTGTTTGAAAAAATGAGTCATATGACACGTCATAAAATTTGAACTGTCTTACTGAGGGAATGGGCTAGGTAGTTAGAGGAAATCAGGCAGGTGTAGTTAGAATCAAGGGCCCCCAGGAAACTTCCATGAGGTTCCTCGAAACCCCTGCCCCCCAACTCAGGTGGGTAGGAAAGGGGAAAGGCGGGAAGGACTTAAATGGTCTGATTAGAAGGTTGTGGGCATGGCCAACCAGAATACTGCTTTCTGCACACCTAATTATCATAGAAAATGCGCTACTCCCAGGAGCAATCAGGGTAAAAAGCCCCAGACCTAAAATTCACCCACAACCTGCTTGGGACCCCTCCCTGTCTCATGTGGGAACCTCCCTTTTTCTCTTAATAAACTTCTTATCTATACTCTCATCCTCCATTGTCAGTGAAGTACATTCATTGCACTCACAAGACAAAGAACTTGGTGTGAATCAGGAACTTTCTGCCACTGAGCTAACAGAGTTGTGACCCTAACCAGTGTGGGCAGGTTATCTTCACAAGAAGATTCTGGTTTCATTACATTGAAAGTAATTATCAACATTCACATACTTTCTTATTTTGGCATAAAAAATTTCTGGATGATTTTTCTCATACCATTCCACTGATCTTTAGTGTATTTGGCTACTTAGTGAATTTAGAACCCGGTGTTGATTTTCTTCATAACTTGAAAAGCTAGAGCAAGATACTGTGAGTTCATGCTTAGTTGGTAGCATTTGGAGGGATCCTTTTCTTTTGAATTTTCTTAGGCTTTCTAAAATTTCCTGAAAATAAGCAAGCATTTTTAAGAATTGAAACATTTAAAAAATTAGTATCTGCTATTTGGATATTATTTATTTTCCTAAAGGAGAAAGAAATTAACTAGCCTCACTGCCTTCTAGAAATAAAGTCAGCACTTTTCATTGCCTTAAAAAGAGGAAACTTTGCAATTGTCCAATTCTTGGTTCTAGCATAGATGACCTCTTGGGAGGTTATCATTGAAGTTCCTGGTACTAATGTCTCAAAAAGACCTTATCTCAATTCTTTTCAATAATGATTTCATATTGCCTTGACCACAAGTCTGATTCTAGGAAAGTAGACTAGAAAGTCCCTTAGGTGAAAAGAGATAATCTGGTCCAAAGCGCTATCAAATAGCTTCCTGACTGCTGCATTGGCTTTAAAACTATGGAGATCTGGGATTAAATTTTGAAAAAAGAAAAATGGAATTTTTGATATTTTATCCTACTTTCCTTTCTGTATATGTGTGTTTAAGGGTTTTGATTTGAATAACATTTTATCCTGAAATCACATGATAACATACTGTATTCAAAATTCTCAGTTCCTCTTACTGTAGAACCACAATCATAGCTTCAGAAACCAGTCTGAAGGAGAATGATATAAGAAGGCAAAGTCCAAGTTGGGGTTTTATAAGATGTCAGTTCATTTCATGGAGAAATCTGTTTCATAATCCCAAAGTGAAATTCTTCTTTTTTAAAAAGACAGGCTCTCTCTATTGTAGCCCAGGCTGGCCTTGAGCTCATAATCTTTTGGAATGCCTCAACCTCCCAGGTGCTGGGATTACAGGCATGTACCACCCTGCCTGACTTCTGCACTTCCTTATTTTTATCAGTGTCAGTGACAGCTGTAAACTCCCTGAAAATCCAGTACCTTGCACATCTCACAGAGCATCACAGTCTCAGATAGTACAAGGTGCTAAAGTTGTGTTCTCAACTTTTGGAGCATATAGTCTTGTCAGAGAGACACTTACCTGGACACAACAGAGGAATTCTTACAAAACAGATCAAATAAACCCCATTTAAAAACTCATACTAAGGTACTTATTCATCTGGGGTGTGCCTCTCTCAACAAAGTCAGGGACCTCAGCAGTTGGGGGATCCTCATATATTAATGACTCAACACATTCTTTGTGTTATTTCCAAATTCAACCTAAAAGGAAAAACATATTACTCTACTCATAACACTTCCGACATCAAATATATGGGTTTCCCTCCATCCTCCCACATCAACACCCAGTTGTCCAACACTGCAGATACCAGCTGAGTATCTACAATTCAGTTTACATCTGACACTACCTGGGATTAGTGTCGGACCCCTCAGGTTAAGGGGTCAGGCCCATAGGACTGGACTCATTTCAGATGCCCATCCCAAGTCCAGGCCACCAATATTCCAGGCCAACATCAAGGTACAAATCAGGTTCCCATGAGTCTCTCCTTAGGTTCAATAATTTGCATATAATGGCTCACAAAACTCGGGGAAACATTTTACTTACATTTGCTGGTGTATGATAAAAGATACAGATGAACAACTAGGTGAACTGATACATAGATAAGGATCTCACTCCCAAGGGCAGGAGCTTCTGCCCTGTAGAATTGGGGTGCACCAGTTTCTTGGCTCGTGGATGTGTTCACTACCCCAGAGCCTCATAGTTTAGGGATTTTTATGAAGATTCATTACACAAACATGATTGAATATTAAATCTACCTCTAGCCCCTTTCCCTTCCTCAGAGGCCGGGGGTGGGACTGAAAGTTCCAAGCCTCTAATATGGCTTGATCTTTCTGACCAGCCCCTATCCTGAAACTATCCAGATACCCACCAAGAGTCACCTCATTAAAACAAAAGATGCACTTATTTGCAGGAAATTCCACTGCCATTTAGCAATTCAGTGTAAGATGCTTCTGTTACCTCCACCATTATGGAAATTACAAGGATTTTGGGAACTCTGTCAGGGACCAAGAGCAGAAACCAAGTATATGCTTCTTATCTTACACAGCCTGTCTAAATGAATGAAAAAATAAAATTTTATTTGCAATGAAAAATTCAAGGCTTTGTCATGATCACTTTCCTGTGATTACTTCTTGTTCTCTGAATTTGCTGGTTTTGGTAGATTCTAAATATGATGACCAATATAACCTTCTCAGAGACTCCGTCTTTCCTTAAATCTGAAGAGAGATGAAAATTTGGTGTCAGTTCTGGGAAGCCTATTTCTATGCTGGTTCTGAGTCTTCTAAAAACTCTGACTGATCCTTATACTACTTTCACTGGTCCCTGTTATTCTTTTGGCAAAATGGGGCTTTGGTGGCCTTGCCTTCTCAGCAGCGTGTTAGCATGTGTCTGACTTCTGGCTTGCTATTCAGTTGATTTACTTTTAGGATCACATGAAATTATTTTCCATGTGTCTTCGCAGTAGCTCTCCATTTTTTCTTATCATTCATTCAAAATACATTTCACTGAAATTTCTTTGCATCAGGTACTGTGCTAAGAGACAAATAAAAATGGATGAGATCCTCAAGGACCTCAAATAAGGTGGAAAAACAAGACAACTAGCATATATGCAACTTTGTTTGAATTAGAAAGAGTCATTTCTTCCTCTTGGTGGAGGCAGCTATAACCAGAGCTCAGACTTGGCAAGTGAAGGACAGGATGGATTTCTTCTGGACTCTTTGGCTAGAAGCCCTTTGGCTAGAAGCATATTATAGCACAGTATGATGATCACAAAGGAGAGAGCCTAACTAGTAAGATGGAGAGAGAACCCGGAGATATTGCATAGCATAGGTTACACATGAGCTGAGACATGAAGGAGATTGTCCAGTGAAGAAAGAGGGGAGCGAAGGGCGGAAGGTAGCCACACAGGGGTGAAAGAGCATGGCATGTTTGGAGCTCTCTAAGTCACTGATTACCATGCTCAGAGTGGAAGGATTTGGGTAGGAGAGATGTGGCAAGAACTGTAGCCAGAAGACACTGGCAATGATTTAAGACCCAGACTCTAGGTCCTCACTACTCAAAGTGTGGTCCTTCATAGGGCAGTTTTGGTATCAATAGGCAACTTGTTAGAATTGCAGAATCTTGGGCCCCACTCAAAACCTACTGAATCAGCCCCTGAATTTTAATAAGATCACTGGTGGCATAGGTGCACATTACACTGGCTTAGATGAGCAGTGATGAGGTCTAAAGATCTGCTTTGGAGCATATTCTCTAGAAATTGTCAAACACTGCATTTTCCTAATGCTTCTATGGATCTTCAGTCAGTGGATTTACCTTCAGGCTATCCCAGTGACATTAACTATAATTCCCACTTATGGAAAACAGAGCAGAGAATTTAACTTGCCTGTAACATCCAGCAAAATAAAACAAAAGAGAACACAGACTTTCCTGCTTTCCCTTTCCTTTTCTAACTTTTTCTTACTACTTAGGCTTATTCAACCTGAATCTCCTCCTGGGAGGTATAGCAATCAATAAGGTTGGAAGAAGGAATTCTCAAGAAGACTTCAGCCTGGAAATGGTGTCTAAGCATCACCCTGGGGCAGCTAGGAAAAAAAAAATCCAGAAAAAAATCCTAAAGTAGATCCCAGAAAGAAAGATGAATGGTATCTCTACCTGGTCCAGCTCCACTCTCATCTCTCCTGATTTTCCCGCTTTCCCCACTCATTTAACTATTCAATAACATAATGCATATATTGAGCATTTTCTATGTATCAGGCACTGGCACCTGTATTTTCCTAGTAACAGCTGGGATTTCTACATACTTTCAGACCTCCCAAGAGACTCCAGCCTTTCCCCAAATCCCCTAACCATACCCCTTCCAAGGCTACACCATCCTCCCGGGCTCCAGGTGCCTCACTAAAAGATTAGGAACAATTGAAGTTGAAAGGCTTTAAGGTTTCTGTTTTCTGCTCAACCCTCTGTATGTAGACTTCTCTTGTTCCTTTTCTCTATGGCAAATACGAAAAGAGGGAAAAAAATCCAGATTCCAGTAGGTCTTTAGTCCCTGTGGAAGATAATTATTGATCATGACTCAGTGAGCGACTAGCTCTGGTTTTGATGGGTCACTGAAGTCAGAGCTTAGGTGTAGCCCTACAAATCATACCAACTAATTTCTCTCCAAAGAAGTTTAGTTGAAGAGTAAGTTTGAGGCACACAAGAGGAGGAGCAAAAGGGAAATAATACTATTGCTCAAAAAGTTTCTGGAAAATCAGCATAAAAAACCAATAAAGTTGTGATTGTATAATCAATTGATGATAGCGATCATTTTAATACAAAACAGTGATGACAAAAGAAAGATGTAGAGCTATATGATGGTGTCTCTTTGGGTTTTGAAGTCAAAGTCTACAATGAGATTACACAAAATGCAATTTGAGTTGTTTTTTCTGCTTATGTGTTCTCTTTCTCTTTCGCTCTGGTATCTGGTTCCTCTAAAAGAGTGGTGCAGACTGAGGTCAATAGGAGAAGAGGACCAGGAACTAGAGAAAAAGTTGGTTCAAGAAGAATTAACTTAGAAGGTAACACACATGCACAGGAAATCAATGTGAGTCAACTCCCTGTATAGCTATCCTTATCTCAACTAGCAAAAACCCTTGTTCCTTCCTATTATTGTTTATACTCTCTCTTCAACAAAATTAGAGATAAGGGCAAAATAGTTTCTGCCAGGTAGCGAGGGGGTAAGGGGGGAGAGGGAGGGGGTGGGGGAGGGGTAAGAGAGGGGATGGGGGAAAGGGGGAGAAATGTCCCAAACATTGTATGCACATATGAATAAAATAAAAATTAAAAAAAAAGAGTGGTGTAGGGCCAAGGAGAGGGGAGAATAAGGGAAGAAACATGTAAATATCAGGTTCTATCCTAATGCCATCAGATGATAAAAAACACTCTGTTACACAATAATTATAAGAAAGATAATCTGTATCTCCATATCTTTCTTATTTCCTTTAGAAACTTTCTAGTGATTAAAAACTGCTTAAAGCGGCCTTTAGGTTGCTTCAGTTAAAAAAAAAAAAGACAAAGACAAAGAGGGAAGAAATAAAGTGTAATTAATAGGCTGGTGGAGACCACATTGAGGGTCAAATGGTTAAGTTTCCCTTAAAAGGAAGCCGTGGTAAGGCTGCTATAACTGAAAGTGTAAAGCAGTATCAGCATGTGCCCAAGTGTGATCTAAGTATCTGTGTTCAGCCACAACCTACTGCTCTACAAAGGTGTAAGGACACAAACTGATTGTTTAGAAACTTTTAGAGAAATGTAAGAGTAACTTCAAGTCAATTGAATCTAATGATTAAAAAATTTAGACTTCAATTTCAATTTGATATCTCTTTGCTTATTTCATTTCTCTGCTAAATTATTTTTATAGTAGTATTAGTCTGTGGTTAGGCATTGTGGTGTGTTTCTATAACCTCATCACTCAGGAGGCTGAGCCAGGAGGAACATGAGTTTGAGGCCAGCCTGGGCTACGTAGTGAGATCCTGTCTCAAAAGAAAAAAAAAAAAAGAGTGTGCAGTATTAGAGATTAAAGAATCAGGCAACAACAGTCTGTTTGAAAAGCACTGACTAGATTATGCCCATCGTTTGTGGTTGCTTTCAAGCTGTGTCACTTCCCAAACCCATGTCCAGTGACCCCAACCCCTTAACATGACCAATGCTTCATTAGAGGGCTGTGAATTACCCACCTGGGCCACAGATACACCTTCATATGTAAATGCAGTTTTGGATGGGCAGGGGATATTTTATAAGCTTAAATTGTTGGGTCCAGATGTATAAAACAAGTTGTGTTTGAAACCTCAGGTTTTTAGCCTTCTAGGCAGCTAGATTCCCCAAGACAGGTAGATATCATCTGCTACCTGTAATCCAAGAAGGTTTATTCAGTTTTCCCAAAATCTGACTTAACCTGCCCTTCACCACATCTCTTTTCCTTTGTAGCAGTTTCCTATGTGGGGAGGGAGTGTTTGGACCTGCATTCCTTCTGTTAAACCTTGAAGTCAGTGTCCATTGACAGGTAGCCATTCAACTTTGATTAAAAGCAGTAAGCATTTCTTCCAATATGTTTTTCTTCTTAATTCTGTTTTGCTTAGGTGACTCTTAAAATACGTTTGCCTTTGTGTGATGGTGTAAAGAACTCTGGAGTTGGATAAACCTGTTTGGACCTAAGACTGTTATCTACCTACTAGTTATGTGACAAAGGAGTTTCAATTTCCAATTCTCATCAGTAAAATGGGGATAATTCCACTTGTCTTGCAAAGTTGATATAAGAGGTTCAATGAAATAATTCATGCAGAACACCACTTGGTATTTAGGTTAACACACTTCCACATGTGTTACTTTCTTCTTCACTTCATTTGTTCAATAGTGCCAAAGAGAGAGTTCAGGAGAAGGATGAATGGTAAAAAAGGGAGGCAAAGAGAGGAATGCCTTGGATTGCCTATTTATAGTTCTTTCAAGTCAGCTGGCTTAAGATATTGTGTCCTAGCATGTGAAGTCACTTGCATTTGTAATGCCCAGTGCCTCTGGCATTATAGGATTCTACTCAGCTGCTTTGTGATCATTGAAGCCATCCACAAAGACCATCTAAAACAGAGGTGCCTGGAGTCCACCAATCTTCAAAGGGTCAAAATAATTAATGCCCAAATAATTCTGAGCCTCATCAACTTATGTAACTATAATAAGGGCATTTTCTGACTTCTTCCCAAGGATTTCTGGGAATTTCCAGGAAATGCTTACCACCAACCACCACTAACGACTGGAGGCCTCACGGGTAGCACATCTTGTAATTCCCCCAAACACCCAACACCTAACATCTAACAAAACTTTACTGACAATGATACAAAAACAATGGAAAGAAGTAGCAATGAAGAGAAGAAAAATATCAGACTCCAAAATGTGCCTTACCCTTACCTCATCGGAAGGATATCTTCCTTTCAGCCCCTATCCCTCTATTATGTTGTAGGGATCAATTTTCATTGACCATGCTTCCCATTCCCAGACCCAGGAGAAAATCATTTCTGGGCTGCAGTTCTTCTCGCAGAAACCTTTCCACCTGATCACTGTCTTTTATGCATAGTGCTTTGTCTGATGAATGCAGCAGGTGCTCAATAACAATTTATTGAACACATGGATGAAATCTTAAGTTTCCCATTACAGAGCAGGATCTTGGCTCTGCAAGTTTATTTAGATTTTTCCCTTCAATCAGTCTCAAATGTAAATTTCAAATTTCCTTTCTGTTGCACACTTAAAATGTTAAAAGAGTTAATTTTTTTTCCTTTTTAGATAATTTGGCGACTAGCTTTTCTCCATCCCTGTACCTGACTTCTTAATTCTAGAAATTAAAATTTCATGAAATATTTGGCCTCATTGCTGGTGCACATTGTTACATGGGACATTGAGAGCATATTTCTGAAAATCCTAGGATTTTTCACTTCTGCATAAAGGCTTGATGAGAAGACTATTATCACATAATATAGTTTTCTTAAAAATTATTTTACTACTAGCTAATCATTATATCAAGATCTGGCTGCATGACTATATACTAGCTATGTTAAGTTCTTTAGTATATTACCTTTAATCCTCTCAACAATATTGCCAAATAAAGTTATTTTATATATGAGGAAACCAAGACCTGAGAATGAATGAACTCTCCGTTGTCATATAGCTGGTTAGGGGCGGAGCTGAATTCAACTCAGGCCTGCATCTAGATGTCTCAAGGCAAGTGGGAAAGGCTCATATTAGGAATCTTCACGGAATTATTCCCAACCTCCTGCCTCCATGACATTCTGATATGTACCTCTAATGGATGTGAATCTTTTACATAAGTCAGAAAGTGTGAAATTGTCCTCCAGTGTTTTGAGAGCCACTACAATATGCTACTTCTTCTATCTGCCTTATTTTGTCTCTCTGGCTACATAAAAAAGTTCTGAGAAATTTTAGTTCTTCACCCCTGTCAGTATTGTTAGGGTGACTCCTAATTAATTCTATAATTCTGTGAATCCCTATAGTGAAAATTCATGGCACTTGACTGAAAGGTTCTGTTTGACTTCCTTCTAGTCCTTGTGGGATCACTCTCCTTCCCTTGGTTTGGTTACCACCATTGACCAAACCAGTCTGTTCTGGACACTCCCCTCCATGGCAAAAGGAGTCAGCACTTTACCAGGTAAGGGCCTGCTCCAATCACACTGGTACCCTAGCTGCTTTGCTCATGGGGATTATTCTGTGACAGCTCTTCTTTTCATGTAGGATATCACCTACGTAGAAGATAAGAGAGGGGGCTTTTGTGATGTCTAATCAAACTTTGGAGACTATGAGGTCTCTGAAATAAAACATTTGTGAGCTGTTAGAGGTGCTAGCCAAAGATGGAAGGACCAGTCCTGGGACTGAGTCCCTAAGCTACAAACAGGATGGCCAGATAGCAGTTGGAACAATGTACATTGGACCTAAGGAGTCAGGATGTTTTATTGTAATGACATTTTGTGGAAAGAAACAAATTATTTACAATAATTGGCTATAGATAAGAGGGGCAGACAACAAGAAGAGGGAGAAGTCCTAAGGAACGAGAATAGTCCAGAAAGTTTTTGCTGCTTCTTGATTGATTGATTGATTGATTCCAAAGCAGAATGGCATATACAAAAGGAATGGGAGCAGGATTTTTTTTTTCCTTTGTTGATTTAGCTTGAAGTTGTGAGTTAAAATGAACTTCTCTTACTTCTTTCTTACCTCCACTCTCTGACCTGAAACTTAATTCAGTAATCTCAGAATTCTTCTTTTATCAGTGACCCACAAACCAATTTAAGATAGGGATGATGTTTACTGTCTCTGTAGCCATTGTGCTTAGAACAATGCTTAGCTCTAAATGAATGATAAAACAAATGAAAAAGGAGGATGGATGGCTTTCCCATGCTTATCATTTCCCAGGATAATCTACCTCCCCAGAAGTGGCCCTTTTCTACAAATCTTGGTACCTTGCCTGGAGAGAGCTAGTAAACAGCAAATAAAGAGCGTCTTAAAATTTAAAAAGACTTGGAGGTCTAAAAGAAATTATGTCCAGAGGGGCATGGTGGTGCACATCTGTCCTCCCAGTACTTCAGAGACTGAGGCAGGAGGTTAGTGAGATTAAGGCCAATGTGAGCTACATAATGAGTTCCAGGTTAGTTGGGCCACAAAAAAATCAAGGGCTGGGGATGTAGTAGTAGAGCACTTGCCTAGCACGAGCAAGGCCCTGGGTTTGATCTCCAGCATAAAAAAAAAAAAAAAACCTGGCTAATGGCTTTATTTTTTTATACAATTTCCTAGTGCATGATGTATTTCTCCAGTTTTTAAAAAATTGTTCGAGCATATCTAGCATAGTATTTTGTGTTCTTCACATCACACAGCTGACTGGTGTTCAAATCCCAAGAAGGAATGTGATAGAGTCTGGGGACTAGCTATACCCTTCACAGCCCTGAAAGGGAGGGGTGCTGTTGAGGTGGTTTAGCAGCTCACTCTGTCTCACTGATGTCCTGAGAAAGCAGAGGCTCTGGTCCATGTGGGTTTGAACTTTTCATTTTGCTTCCCCTGGGGCTGAGGAGGGAAGGGTAGCAGCTGGAGTCGGTCAGACCATGGCAATTTTCCCTCACAGCTTTCAAACGTCACTTCCACCACTTAGCACTCACTCATGGAAGTTGTTCTTTCCTTCTCTTCATTCTGAGAATGCTCAGAAAAGTTTCTGCGCTTTGGAAAGACCCCTGTCACTCCCCACCTGCGATTTTTCTGCCTTCTGGATGGTGGTTCTTGAGGACAACTCCCCTGAGCACTTATGGGAAAGGAGGCTGGCAGCTCATCCTGTCACATGGGTCTCATATGCTCAACCACAGCCCAGTCATGCATTGTGTGCACACGATCCCGTGCTGTGTGATGAGGCAGGCAGGATGCTGGCAACTCCAGTGCCTGCTCAAACTTTCACTTGGTAAACTTTTAGTTTCTCTTTAGTTCTTGTAAAAACGCAGGTGAAAGTTTGCCCCTGACACAAGGGATACAAGACTTTTGCCAAAAAGCCCCTGTGATATCTGGTATTTGTGTGGCCTTTTGATCCCCAACAGAAACACTGAAAATTTTAAATTTCAACAAATTTAAAAAAATCATATAATGTTTGAATTTTATCTTTTAGATTAAAATATTAAATGGGCATTTTATACTTTTCAAATACAGGAAGAATTTAAAGTAAATAAAAATTGCTCATAATCTCACGATATTGAAAAAGATAGCCACTGTTACTACTGTTCTAATTTTACATATGAGAAAGCAAAGGAGAGAAAGGGAGGAAAAAAAGGAAGAAACATTAGTTTTTAGATTTTCTTCCCAAACATTTTTTTTTTCTTTTTGGCAGTACTAGAGATTGAACTCTGGGCTTAGTGAACCCTACCACTTGAGCCATACCTCCAGCCCTTTTTCTCTGGTTATTTTGGAAATAGGGTCTCACTTTTTGCCCAGAGCAGCTTGGACTGCGATCACTTATTTTCCACTTCCTATCATCACTGGGATGACAGGTGTGCACCACCACGCACAAGTTTGTTCCTACTGAGATGGGGTCTTGTGAACTCTTTTTGCCTGGCCTGGATATTACATATCCAATCCTGAGATTCTCCTGATCTCACCTTCCCATGTAGCTTGGGAAGATAGGCAGCATCCAGTTACTGATTGAGATGGGGGTCTCCTGAACTATTTGCTTGGGCTGACCCAGAGCTCTGATCTTCCCAATCTCAGCCTCCCTAATAGCTAATATTATAGGCTCAGCTTCTTCCCAAATCTTTTTGTTTCTAAAAAAAAAAGACTTTGTGGAGCAATTTCTCCCAAATTTTCACAAGAAATGGAAAATTTCAGAACATTTCACTGGTCACTGAGTTCTGGTTTCCTTAGTATGGAGGAAACATTTAAAATGGTATCTTATAAAAGTACTATAGATATATTACAAAAATCTTATAAAGCAGTTTTCTCTAGGAAAAATTATATATAACACTATTACTTGAACAAAACCTTGATATTTTAGTATACTTCTTTCCAGCCTTTTTGCCCCATTCTAATTTTTTCTTATTTGTTATTTATTTTGAGACTTAACATCATAATTTAAAGGATACTAAATCAATAATTATATGACCATTCTCTTCTTTTTCATATTCATTCTCCTCTCCTCTTCTCCTTTTTCTTTTCTTCTCTCTCTTTTTCCACTCCTCTCCCATATATGCATTATATATATGAATATGTATGTATGAATCTATAAAACTTTTGCTTATTGTTCTCTGGGGTCCGGGACTTTTATAGTATTTTGGATAAAGAGAAATGGCTTTGATATTATCTTACATTTGAATTCTGGCTGTTCTAACTATTCAAACTGGGAAATTTGCTAAGCAATTTTGTCTCAATTATCTTATCTGTGAGGACTGTATCCTTTCCACCCATCATGTTCTGTGAGGATGGAACCAGATGATGTATGTCAGTTGTGTGCTGCCTTCATAATAAGTGCTCAATATATAGAACTATTTTTCACTTAAAAGTGATATCCTAATTTTTTCATATCTCTATGTAATTTCATAACTGATTTTGTGACTGGATAGTAGTCTGCAATGCAAATATAATACACTATGACTAATTCATTCCCATTTTGTTTGACAGGTTAGTTCCAATTGGGGCCATATAGATAGTGCTTTAATTAGTGCATTTTTTCATATGATACTCTTTTGTCTTCAGTCTACTAACTTTTAAAAAAAATCCTTGGAATAGTATTTCTGGATAGAGTCATAAACCTTGGTATGGTCCTTATTACATATCCAAGAATATTTTTTGAGCTAACTTTTTCTAAAATCTTAGGCATAATCTAAGTAAGAGTTTTGTACCTTGCTTTTATCATTTAATATTGTAGCAAAGTATATACATACATGTGTGCGTGTTTGCATACACACAGAGAACTCCATGCCTATTGCTTCTTTTATATTTTGGATTATT
Organism: Castor canadensis; assembly: GCF_047511655.1. NCBI lineage: Eukaryota > Metazoa > Chordata > Mammalia > Rodentia > Castoridae > Castor > Castor canadensis. Next base: position 65,746,316 of record NC_133398.1, read on the forward strand.
TCCTTAGAGTAAATTTATAGGAGATGAATTACTTATATGACAAATTGTATGGTCTCTGATCTACAGACAACTTGTCTTCCAAAAGAACTATACTGATTTACATGACCACTACCAATTTGAGTGTCAATTTAACAACATATTCTGGTGCATTATGTGTTACAATTTTCAAAGGTTTTGCACATGTAGTGGAAGAAAAGGTCTATTTAAGTTTTGTCTTGATTCAAAATATAAATTATCCACTAAGTTAAGCATTTTGGTCTTGGAATTTTAAAGCAAGAGGAACTGAGATCCTGGGAAGTTGCTTGATTCGATCAGCAGCCTGGTTATATTCCGCTTCAAACTCTGCAAGTCAACATTCTGGCATGAGTTTCTTCCTCTATATTGACTGCAGCTGTTTTAATACGGAATTCTATTTTTATAGGACAAACAGAACTAAGCAGAAAACATGGTACTGTCTTTTAGTTTACCTCTCTTAAGAGGATCTGGCTATTCAGGCATGTGTGTGTGTGTGTGTGTGTGTGTGTGTGTGTGTGTGTGTGTGAGGAGGGTGGGGGTGGGGGAAGTTAAGGTCCACTATACCACCTTTATAAGATAACAGATTCTTATTGGCAATACAACATCTTATTTCAAAGGTCAAGAAAATTGATTCTGTTAGTGTGTTATCTGACTTTCTCATTGTTGTGACAAAACAACTTAAGGGAGGAAGGCTCACAGTTTTAGAGGTTTCAGTCATTGTGGGAGCAGCCGTATAGTGGCCAGGAAGGAGGGAAAAAGAGAATGCCTGCTCTTTTGGGCTATCTACCTCCCCCTTTTATTCTATCCAGTCCCCCAGCCTAAGGGATGTTCTGTCCACATTCAGGGCAGGTCTTCCCTCTTACAGTTAATCCTCTCTGGATATGCCCTCACAGCACATCTGGGGTACTTCTCCTAAGTACTTACTCTAAACAGGTTAGAGATTAACCATCACAGTCAGTAAACTCAGAATTAGACTAAAAAGGTGGATTATTCTAACCAAACTCCTAAGATACTTTTCTGTAATAAGAAATACCATCGACACAGAATCTGATGCATTCACCACCACTGGAGGGATAGAACTGACACATGATGGGAATGCGTGGGTAGGATGGGTAGAGACCTCTCTCCATTTGTCCCTGTATGAGATTCACTGACACATTTTTCCATATTGGCTTCTTTTCTCCTAGTCTTCATGTACACTATTTGTTAAGCATCTTGTACATGCTAATCCTTGTATTGGGCTCTGGGGCTACAAAAATAAATTTAAAAAATGCTGCTTCTTTAGGTTCCTCACAGGTTGCTGGAGAAAATCAAAGATACATATAACTACAAAATGCTATTTGATAAAGGCTTGATTGTGTTATACATCTAGGATGTTTGTCCTCTTGTTGTCATGGCTGGCTTTTAGAATCTAAAGATTTAGCTGTATGATATGAACAATTTAACTTTAGTAGGCCTTAGTTTGCTAAGGTGTAAAGAGGTGGTCACAATAGTCCCTACTTCACTGAACTATGAAGTTTGAATGACACTTGGAAAGTGATTAGAACAATGTTTGGAGTCGGGGGGGGGGGGTGGGGCAACAATACTGGGATTTGAACTCAGGGCCTCATGTTTGCTAAGCAGGCACTCTACCACTTGAACCACTTTGCTAGCTGGAGGTGGTGGCTTCTGATTTCACTAGCTTGCTTGCAGGAAGAAAACAATAAGCTCAAGGATTCACCTGAAACCATATGCAGAGTACCAGTAGGCTTCTAAGTTGACCTGAAAAGTATCTCTTACTTCTTCCTGCTGGTGGCAGGAAATGTCATCACTAAGATGGGCTTCCTGATTTCAGTGGAGATGATGAGATCCCAGAGTAACAAAAAGAAGAATTTTTTACTTACAGGCGACTATGTTGGTGGTTGGCTCTAAGAATTAAACAGACGAGTAGCCTACTAAAGAATTACCTGATCTATAGAAAAGAAAGCAGACCTGATTTACCACAATCAAGAATCATATCCTCTTCCTTAACTATAAAATTGGTGTGAATCAGAGTATATTTTCTTAACCAAGTCAAAGCAATAAAAAATAATTTAAAAATACAATGGTTTAAAGATTTTTTATCCTAAAAGGGTTAAAAGTCTAAAGTCACATAACAGCAAAGCAAATCTGAATAATACTGAACTATCTAGATCATCTATGTTATTATCTTATGATGTAAGTTAAACATAAACATGGAAGAAAATTGACACAAGTTTTTGTCCCAAAATGACATAATTTATTAATTGAATTCAATACATACTTATTAAAGACAAAGGAATGTATATTTCTTGGAAGGTTTTAATGTGCTAGTTACATGTAAATCTCACAATAATCCTGTGACAGATTATTATCGTTAGGGTATCTTTATGGAGATAATGACATTGCAGGTTAAAGAAGTTAAATAGGACTGGAGGTGTGGCTTATGTAGTAGAGAACCAGCTTAGCAAACATGAAGCCCTGAGTTCAAACTCTAGTACTTCCAAAAAAATTAAATAATTTGTCAAAAAGATTGAGTTATTAGGCAAACAGAGTACACAACTGGAGAATGAGTGGAGAGGGGAGGTTCAGATTGAACATGGACAAACTCCAAAGTAAGAATGGGCACAGAGCAAACGAAGTTACTTTAAGATGTGAAAACTTAAATTACCACAAAGCATCATTGCTCTAAACCATTCAATTAGAAAGATTGTATGTTAAAAATATCCAATGTTGGATGGATATGCTGGTAGCAATGTAAATAGACACTTTTTTTTTTTTTGAGTCAGGTTTTCCTATGTAGCCCCGGCTAGCCTCGAACTTAGTATGTAGCCCAGGATGAACTCAAACTTGTGATCCTCTTGCTTCAACCTCCTGGGATTCCAGGTGTGTACAATCACACCTGGCTAAGCAGGTACTTTTAACTTAATTTAACTTATTTATTTTTTAAACAGACACTTTTTAAAAGCAAGTTGATAACATGACTCAAGAGCCTGAAATGTGTTTTTTTTTAATCCATAAATCCCTTTTCAGGTATCTATTCTAAGGAAGCATGATGTAAAATGCATTATCTGGAGCAGCATGACATCCCAGCTAGGGCACTGAACTGGATAATTTGAATATTTAATTAAAGGGACTCTTTACAAAGGTGTGTACTGGGGATAGGTGGCTCTGAGCCACCAGGGCTTAGAGCTGTGTCCCAGGGCTAGGGGAGGGAGAGAGAGAGAGAGAGAGAGAGAGAGAGAGAGAGAGAGAGAGAGAGACAGAGAGAAGAAGAGAGGTGAGGAGAGGAGAGGAGAGGAGAGGGTAGGGGAGGGGGAAGAGAGCAGTTAAGAAAACCTAAGAGCAGAGTAAGCTTTGACCTTTGGTTGAGAGACTTATCCAGCCAGCAGTGACCTTGGAGAGGGACAGCCTAGGGAATAAATTCCCTAACATCACTCTTCTCTTGTCCTACCATTGTCCCCATTGACTGGACTCAATCAGAAGCTAGAGGTCAAGGGAGCCATTGCTGTAGTCCACACAGGTCAGTCTTATGGGACATAGAGCAGGATGAAGAAGGTTGGAGAATGAAGGGGGGTGGTTTGCTCACAGGAGATATATAGCCCAAAAGCTTTTAGCTAAAATTCCAAAACATCAGTAGCAACCACAACCTTCCATCAATTGGGGAAGGATTGATTAAACTTTGTCACAGCTACTCAGAAGAATATTATGCAGTCACTAAAAGTGATAATTAGGGCCAGCCATGGTAGCTTACACCTATAATCCTAGCTTCTCAAGAGGTAGAGATCAGGAGGATTGAGGTTGAAGGCCAGCTTGGACAAAAAGTTCTCAAGTCCCCATCTCAACCAAGAATTGAATGTGGTGGCACATGCCCATCGTCCCAGCTACATGGGAGGTGTAAGGATTGAGAGGCAGGCTGGCCCAAGCATAAAAATGCAAGACCCCATCCAAAAAATAGCTAAAGGAAAAAGGGCCAGGGGTATGGCTCAAGTGGTAAGAGTGGCTGCTTAGTGAGTGTGAGCTCAAACCCCTGTAATGCCCCTCCCTCCAAATATGACAATTAGAAAAAAACTAGTAAGCAACATGATTGTTAGCTTATGGTTTGGGACAAATTTTTAAAAAGGATAGAAAATTAACATGTTACAACTATAATAAAACTCATATTCCTAAAGAAGCAAGGAGGAAGGATGAAGAGCAAAATGGACTACTTGTGATTGAATGAGATCAGAGGTGATTTTTCTTTGTTTGCTCTTTCTCAATTCCTCAAACTCTCTAAAATACTATTTTTGTAAAAGTTACCTAAGAAAATAAAAAGGTTTCAAACTCATCTACCTCTTTTAAGAACTGCCATTATATACTTTTAGCTAATCATATTAAAGTCATAAAAAGTGAGAATGTTAAGTGTAGCTGTTCTCCTCAATATGTAATGAATTTCAGAGCCAGTCATGAATGAAGGACCTGTCTCACCAAGGCACTGTGGGAGTAACAGAACTCCACTCTATTCATCCTACAGGACTCTAAGGGGAGGACAAAGCATCTGTTTAAATCCTCATGATTCAAAAATGAGGACGACACCAAGAAAAAGAAAGCAATGCTGCAGAAAAGAAAGCGTTCATATTCAGTTGGAAAATATCAGAAAGTTTAATTGGCAAAGATAACAACTAAAGGACAAAAAGGTGGTTTTTTCCCAAGGAAAACTGAAGTCCCAGAAAGGAGGTATTTGGGTAGAGGGGACAGTGTAAGACATACTTGAGGACTAGTGAGCAACCTGACTTTGCCGGAAGTTGAAGCATGTATAGGAGAGCCTAGGACACAAATTACACGTTATATATTTAAGCTTGAAATTTCTTGGGAGAACATAGCTCAGTGCTCTCTTAGGTGTAGAACATAGGAGAAATCTCCTGCAGATAAATTAGCCCCATAATGTCTGGAGCACTGCCTTTTCATCAAGAGGTAGTAGTTGGTACATGGAGGGGTGGGGTTAACAGTGATACTTGATGTTTATCAGGCATTTACTGTGTACCACCCATGCTAAATACTGGATAAAGGTCAATGCTAAGTACCTTCAGATAAGGGAATGGATGCTTAGGGAGGTCTATTGATATATCTAAAGCCTCTTACATAGTCTTAATCAAGTTGGGGTTTGAATCTTGAATGCTGCAACCTGTACTTCCATTCTTTTATGGCACTGTCCCAGAAAGAGTTAGAATGAAATGAATCCTTGGCCAGCAAAAAGTGTGTATGTAACTGGTCCAGTGCCATCTTAAAGTCCCAGCTGACATAAACCTGGTAGGACAGATAAGGGTGATAATAAACACTGGTTCTCTGTTCTAGCTTTATCCCTTCCAAACTGAACATGCAATCTTAGCCAGATTACTTAAACTCTCTGTGTCCATACATTTTCTCTATAAAGTGAAGACAATACTAGTGCTTTTTCCAGAGGGTTTCAAGAGGATTAATTCCAACAGTATGTAAATGTTTAACATTGGGCATATAGTAAGTTCTTGATAAATGTTAGATGTTAAGATAGTATGTTATAATATAGAATGTTTCTCACACTGGGACACACTGTTTTATGATCTCTCACGACCATGCCTGAATTTTAGGATACTGAGGTTGGGGAGCTCTCTCCCCTATTTGGTATTCTAGATAATATTCCCTGTAAAGACTGAGATGGCAGAATTCTGTCAGAATCTATTATGCTACTGGATTCCTAAATAGATTTAAACAACCACCCTATCCTGAGGCTGGCAATGAAGATTCAGGCAATCACATATCTGGGAGGAGGGGCCCAGCGTAGGTGGGCTTGCTTCCCAGGGAAGAAAGCCTTGTTTGCCTGCCCTGTTCTCTAGAGCATTGGGAAGGGCCACTCCTCACAGCAGGGGTTCTAGACAAAGACATGGGACCTGAAAGCAGCCCAGGGACCCCACCCTGCTGCAAAGCTTTCAAAGTTAAGGAATCAAATGGCCTGGGAAAATATTAAGTGTAATGATTTGAAAGGGCCCAGAGGAAGCCCTACAGTCAAAAGCAAAATATCTGAAACTCTTTGAAGAATAAATAACCGAGTTTTGTTCTTCAGAGGCATCCTCTGATTTGTATAGGCAGGCAATTGAGAAGTAAGATGCTTAATTTGTAACTCACTTTCACATCCTTTCATTCCCACAAACTCCAAATTCTGCTCAGTCTAATTACTAGTTAAAGAGCTTTCTTTAGGGCCTCCTGACCTAGGACTATTATATTAGTGAAGGTACACATTAGGGCAGTTCATGGGTCAGTTAACACTCTGAGCTTCATGGTTGCAGCATAAAGACCAAATTCAACACAACTGGGCTATTGTGTAGCTCAGTCACTCTCCTCCTCAACACACAAAAAGTACCCCAGAGGACTTCCGCAGTGTACATCATCCAGGCCCTGACCAGTGAGCATCACCATATCACAGCTGTGAAAACTGAGGCACTGAAAGGTTAATTTAAAGTCATACGGAGGATCAGGAAAGGAGGCTTAGTTTGAGACACTGGTCATTATAGCTGAAATCTCTGCAGGCACATGTTAGTATAACATTTTTTTCTTATGATATACCATTGATTTCTAAGGTTACAAAAAACCCCAATTTTTTGAAGGAAAGATGTAGTTAAAACAGAAAACACCAATAAACATGGTACTATTATAAGTTAAAACAAATGCTTTGTGATTTAGACCTTTAAAAAAAAAGATTCAGTGCCTTTACTCCAATGCTTTCTGTTAGTTAGAACAACTTCAGATGCTATCAAGACTCTAAGAAGCCATAAAACCCATCAGTTATGGCTTCGGTTTATACGAAGCTCTGCCTGTGAGTTTCCAACCTCCAGAGGAAATGATAGCTATAAATAACTCTATTGGCAATCAGTCTGTTTCTGTAACTGGAAATTTCCACTTATCTCTGTTCTGGAACTCACTTTGGAATGTTAAGGTGGAAAATGTTCCCTGTGCTTGTAGCATGGCAGCATGAAGGAGCCTCAGGACACTCACTGGGGTCCAGGATCCAGGGGGCAACTTTCTAAAGTGCAATAGTGCTTGTTAAGAACCACGGTCTCCACAGATTAGGCCTGAGCAGGGAATGCGTAACTGCTTGACTTCCTGTAAGCATACCGTGGCCAGACTCTGTGTTGTCTCATCGCAGTCTCTTGATTAAACTGCTAGCTCATCCAAAGCATTAGAAAAGTGCAATTGGTAAACTCTGCAGGCCAATGAATTCTTGTCCTCTTGAGGATGTCCCATGAGTCACCTCAGCTCCCAAGACTACAGGTTCAGATCTGGGGAGGAAAGTCCACAAACAGGAAAAATAATCACGTTTCTGATTAGAAAATACATAACATCTCAAAAATAGATTGAGAAACTACTTTAGAAAAGATAATCCCACCACAAACACCCATCTGGAACCAGCATGGTTCAAAAACTTTTCATTCCACTCTCTACCATTGCCCTTATCCAAGTCTCTTCCCAGATCTATTGCAAGAGGCTTCCCCCTCCATTCTGTGGGTCACAGACATCTCAGTAATACTGGAACACATTTCACGGGGCTCTGTTATTGAAAATCTTTTATAATTCCGTATTGTAACAGATATTTTTATTAGTTCCTGCAGACTGATTCTCTACCCTTCTCTTTCCTATTCATGCCCCAAGAGGATGACACTGTAGACTGTATAACTGGATTCTTCCTCTGGCTTCAATTTGGCTCAGTCCAGGGGATGCAAGATATTGCAGTGGGAAGAGAGTAAGGTTGGGGTCTCTATTCCTTAAACAGCTTTTCCAACAATTTGCAGGTTGATTTTGTCCCTCTATTAAAAGACACAGATCCGGCTAAGTTAGCCATTCCTATTGCTGATCTAACCAGGATTCTGGAACCTATTGCCTCTGTTTCTCTCAGGTCAAAGAATGGTAGCTGTTACCTGCCTGCTTTTGATGGTCCCAGGGTGCTCAACATCCCTTGCTGGTCTCCTTTAATGCTGCACACATCTTTGTAAATAGTCTCTTTGTTATGCTTGCCTGTTACCCATCCTGAGCATGCCCTCTGTTTTCTGTGAGGGCCTAAACCTAGTAAGTAAAATCTAGTTTCCCTTGCCTAGAATTCATGGCCACAATATAGCTCCTAGCCTTTATCACGGACCTGGCATTCTATTCATGCTAGGATCACATGCCATGTTGAAACTCCATGTATTCCTGCCTCTCTGCCTTTCCTCTTGGTGGCCTCTCTATTGAGAGTAGTCTGCCATTTCCATTTCTGCCTGGCTTAAATGTCACCTCTTTCAAGAGACCCCTTCCTCCTCCCTGATAATTCCCACCCTAAAGTGGTTTTTCACCACCTCTGAACTTTCATGTACTGTGCATGGGTACCCCTGTATAAGGCACAGAAAACCAGAAAAAAATATAGACTTGTAACATCATTAAAAATTTGGCAGCTCAGGTAAGTATTAATGACTCTTCTTGTATTTCCCTCCTTCTTCCCCATGCTCTGTGAAGAAAAGATAGGAAGTTTGAATCCTCCTGAAACAGGGCAGGTATTTCTGGGGATTATGAGGATAGATAAATAGGGTGAACTTTGTAATAAAAAGATAATTTGATAGCTACATGATTTTTGAAATATGTTCTAAGAAGCACAGTGTACCATAGAGGCCTTTTCAGGGACCTATGTTAGGGTGCTTAGATCCACCACTCCAATTCCACCCCTATTTTAAAAAATTATTTTCTTAGTTTTAATTGACACATAAAAGTTGTACATACTTACTGAATGTAATGTGACATTTCAGTACTATGCAATGATCAGACATAGGTAATCGGTATACCCATTACCAGTTATCATTTCTTTGTTTTGAAAGCATTAAAAAAATCTCTCCACTAGCTATTTTGAAAGATTCAACTAATTGTTGTCAACCATAGTTATCTCTCACTGCTATAGAACATTAGAAGCTTACCTTCTCCCCTGTGTAATTTGACCATACCCTCTCCAACTCCCTCCATTCTTCTCAGCCTCTGCAACCACTATTCTATTCTGGACTTCTATGAGAGCAACTTTTTTAGCTTACTTCTGTAAGTGAGAACATGTGGTATTTGTCTTTCTATACCTAACTTATCTTACTTAACATAAAGTCCTCCAGTTCTATTCATGCTGCCACAGTCACTGAATTCATTCGTTATTTTCTTTACCCACTCATCACTGATGGATAGCTAGGTTAATTCTGTATCTTGGCTATTATGAATAGTGCTGAAATAAACATGTCAATGTAGCTTTCTTTGACATAGTCATTTCTTTTCCTTTGGATATGTAGGAGGGCTTACTGGATCATATGATTTTTCTATTTCTAGATTTTTAAGAAATCTCCATACTGTTTTCCCTAATGGCCATCCTAATATGTTTTCTCACCAGCAATGTGCAAGGATTTCTTTTTCTCCTCATCCCCACTGCCACTTAATCTTTTGTCTTTTTGGTAAGTCATTCTTACTATAGTGAGATAATCTCGTTGTGGTTTTGACTTGCATTTTCCTGATGATTAGTGATTGTGATGGTTAATTTTGACTGTCAACATGATTAGAATGGGAAATGCCTAGGTAGGCTATTAGTAAAGCACACCTCTGGGTGTTCTCTGTGAAGGCAGTTTAGATCAAGAGGGCTCTGGCCTAATGAATGGTTTAATCTATTGATGGATTCAAAATTTAAACAGAGTATTGGGAAGTGGTGGAACTGTGGGGCCTGGCTAGAGGAAATAGGTCACTGGGGGGTATCCTGGAGGACTATATCATGCTCTGGTACCTTCCTCTTCCTGTTGCTGCTCTACTCTGCTTCTTGTCTTTCATAATGTGAGCTGCTCTGCTATACCCTCTTCACCAAGATGGACTAAAACCTTTGAATCGGGGAACAAAATAAATCTTTCCTCCTTTTTTGGTTGTTTATGTCAGGCGTTCTGTCACAGTGATGAAAAAACTGGGCATATTTTTATGTACTTGATGGTCATCTGTATATCTTCTTTTGAGAAATGTCTATGCAGATAATTTTCTATTTTTAATCAAATTTTACCATCCTGTTGAGTTCAGTTCCTTTATATATTCTTCACTACTGTTTTAATATGTTCACATAATTCCTTTGTAAAAGAGTTATAAATTACAAAAGAAAAACATTGGGAGCTAGAATGGGAAAGGGAAAGGAAACATACTCATGGTGGAGTATTGAGGTTGTGGTCAGTTTTTGGGTAGAAGTTCTTAGAGTGAAGATAGGATACCTATGCAAACAAACAAAGCAAAAACAAAAAATCCCCACAGAGATTGGATCCATTACTAGAGATTATATGGAAAGTTAGCTTCTTTTAATTTGAATTTTAACCTAAATTATGCCAATGAAAACAGATTTTTGGGTACCTTATCTCCAGCATTTGATTATAAGGATCTTGGATGGTTGATATTATGCTTAATTCATCCTTATAATTTCCACAAGTCTTACCTGACACAGAGTCATGTAAATAGCAGACAATACAGTTTTGTGAGTAGGCGAATAAAATTAAAGAATAGCATATACTGGGTATCACAAGACCTATTTTTTCTGCCACTATTTCACTAATGAAAGTTACTTAATATCTCTCAGCTTTAACATCACCACCTCTAAAATGAGGAAGCTAGACCACATGTTCTATAAGCTCTAAAAAACCATGGCTTGATGACTAGAAAACTCTTTTTTAAAAGACAAATAATACATACCTATGGAATCAAAATCCAAAATGTTACTGCTTGACAGCTTAGCTGTCTGCATAAGAGAAAGAAGACATGAGCTCAAATTGCAGCACAAGTGAGGTTAGATACAGGCTAGGGGTGTAGCTCAAGTGGTACAGTGTTTGCCTAGCAAGCTTTGAGGTCCTGAGTTCAAACCCCAGTATCACAAAAAACAAAACAAAAACCACCATCACCACTAACAACAAGAAACCCACAAAAAACCCAGAAGTAAAGTTTTATGCAAGAACAACTTCCACAAATGGGAAGAACAGCATTTACCATGGATGAGGACTCAGTGGGGGCAGTTCTACCACTAAATTATGAGATAACTTTATATAATTCATTTCATCTCCATATCTTTGGAATGTATCCATTCCTTTTTAGCTTAGTTGGGCTAGCAATCTTTGAAAGGAAACTAAGACATTGGTATGTGCCTTTTAAAGAAAGTGTAGGACTGTCTTTCCTAAGGCTGAAAGGACCCAGTGAAGGATCCAATGAGCAAGAGATGATTTAAAGCCTTTCTCTTTTCATCTAACAGTCAGTTCTGGGTACTTAAATATAATATATTGGTGCACTTAAAAATGTATTAGGACTGGAGTGTGGCACAAGTGGTAGGACACCTGCTGAGCAAGTAGGAGGCCTTGAGTTTAAACCCAGTACCACAAAACAAAAAAGTATTAAAGTACAGCTAGTTCAGATCCATAACCGCAGAACTCAGGAGGCTGAGGCTGGAGGATCATGAGTTCAAGGTCAACCTGGGCTCCAAAGCAAATTCCAGGCCAACCTGAACTATGTAGCAAGATCCTGTCTCAAACAAAACAAAAAAACATTAAAATACAAAGAAAATTCAGGAAACACAAAGGTAGAAAATAATATAAGTTTCCACAACCCTAAAGGTAATAATTCTGAACATTTTTATATTTTTACTTTTTGTAAAGAAAGGCTATATGTGTCTGTGTGTGTGAAATACACAGATAGATGGATAGTTTTGTGTGTGTGTGTGTGTGTGTGTGTGTGTGTGTGTGTGTATGTGTGTGTGTGGAACTAGGACTGGAATACAGGGCTTCCTTCATGGGATATAGTACTGCTGAGCTACATCCCCAGCCTTTATTATTTATTTTTTTTAATAGGGATTGTGTTGAACATGTAGATTGCTTTTGGTAGTATGGCCATTTTCACAATTTTTTTTTATTTTATTCATATGTGCCATCCCCAGCCTTTCAATATTTTTAACAGAACATGAATGATATGGTAAGTATATATTACATATTACATTTTTAATTTTATTAGACATATTATTATATATTTATATTATTATATACTTTCCTACATTATGATTCATTAGAAATAGAATTTTAAATTTGAGCGTAGTTTTCATTTTTCCCTGTTTTATCAGTCAGGATAGACTAAGTTATGCTGCAAACAATTCCAAAATCTCAATATAATACCCAAAGGTTTATTCTTGCTCATCTTCCAGGCCCACTAAGGGTCAGCAAAGTTATCTGTTAAATTTAGTTGCTAAGAGACTGAGGCTGATATAGCACTACCTTAAATATTGCTGGTTATGATGCCAAGTGGAAAAGAAGGCATATCAAGCACATGCTGGCTCTTAGTCTTCTACCTAGAAACAACAGACATTATTTATGGTAACATTTAATTGACCTAAACAAGTTATATGACCTCACCTAACTACAATTGCAAGGAAGTGCAATCCAATCAAAGGCAAGAGATCCTGGAACTAGTGAAATAGTACCAATGGCTTCCACACCCATGATGGAGGAAGATGGGAATGGGCTATTTCTTTGATAACATCTAGTTTTATGAGTCTTTTTATTTTACAAAATTAAAATGAAGGCCTCACTGGGGAGAGTGAGGAGAATAGGTTTCTGTAAGAATAAGAGCAAGCAGCAACTTTTCCCAGAATTGCCTAGAAAGTTAGAGCCATGGATTGGAAAACACCACTTGGAGAGGATACTGCTTAAGCTACTGAGCCCAGCTGGGCTTTGAACAATAATGGGATCTCACTTCAGTTGCTGGTTAGTGAAGCAAACCAGGTAGTCCACCTACCTGATGATACTGCCTATATATTTTGTAAACACATTGATTGATAACTTATAACTATAAGAGTTCACATAACCTCCTCCACAGTGGACATGTCATTTAGTATAACTTGAATCTGTGTTCCCAGGCCATGGTCACTCATGTTTGAATTAGGATAAACTGTTTTCTTATTTCTTTTAAATTAGTTGCTGACAGGAGAATATTCATCTAAAGAAAAGTCTTGTCAGCATATGTGCAGCATATGCCCAGGTCAAGTTCCAAGATTTCATTTCCCAAGGTGATGCTGAGTCAGAATAAAGGGGTGTAGGGTAGTTCCCAGCAGCCTAGAAATGGTCACTTCCTCACAGTAGCGTTTCGGGGTGAAGTAGAGTTGGAAAGGCAGAAAATGGGCATGGCTGATGAGCGCCTATAGCTGGCTAGCCCTATGCAATATTATAATATTAATTATGGCAATTTCTGGAAAAAGGATTTTAAGTTATTTTTGTATCATTTATACCTTTTATTTTTAATTTTTTACCAAATATATATAGTAGTAAACAGCATTTGGTCCAAATTTTTTTAAATTTGCCGTAAACTATAAGAAGCACAGAAAAAGGAACAAGATAATTGTCAAACACTCGAGAGCAACATTAACAGTAACATCTCACATCATTACATTGACCAAACAGACATAAAACATAGACATAAAACTTAGATGCATAGCTTTACTAATCTCCTAGGCACTTCTCAATCACCTACGTAACTGTGATATAAACCGTGGGTACAATGCAGAAGCATGATCTGGGGAAGAGAGTCCTACAGAGTAGCAAGAGAGTATAGTGTGGTATGGGCTCTAGACTTGGAAACCTGGGTCAATTTACTGGGCCTTGTATTGCTAGCCATATGACCTTGTGCAAGTTGGTCAACCTCTCCATATTTAATTATGACGTATGAAAAATGGGGGTGGTGGTGGTAAGTATATACCTGAGAGGGTATATAACTCTAAAGGGTTATAACAATAAAGTTAATTATTATTCTTTCCTGAGGTAGACCCTTTAAAGAGTTTGAATTTGAATAAAAAGGAATAGGGAGGGCAATCCGGGCAGAAATCAGACATGATCAAAAGCAGGGTAGGGGGATGAATTTGGCATGGGAAGAGAGGATGGTGATGGTGGTGGCAAGGTGCTTGGCTTGAGGAAAGATTTTGTTGGAGAAGAGATAATAGATAAGTTTAACATAGGAAAATGTGTCTAGTAAAATGTGTGGAAAGACTGAAAAACCTTGGGAAGGAGTTTAGATCTGGTCCATAGAGGCAAGAGACTAACACCATGAAGAAAAGAGTTTGTGGGAACTAGATATGGCAGTGGTGTTCTGGCTCTCCTGTACAAATTCCTCATTGGGTGTTCCAAAAAAAAAATATATATATATATATTAGACAAGTTAAATCTTCTTTATGTTTTCTCTTAAGTTTATCAAGAAGTCATTTGCAAAAGTTTTGTTTGATTTTATCAAGTCCTTTTGGCTATGTGTTTCTTCCCCTCTAGATTTACTCAGATATTCATTACTTCAAAATATATAAAGTGGTAGACTGATACCACAAATGTCCTTTTGTTGCTGAAATGTTGGAGAAGTACTGGGAAAAACAAAGCAAAAACAAAAATGAAAAATGCTGAAATAAACAAATCCCCCAGTCTGCATGCAAACCTAAAGTGGCAATTTTATGCATGTGCAGGAATTAGAAGCCTGACCCCTATGAGACAACTCCAATGATTAGATAATAGATGGCTACTTAATTCTATTTTTAAAAGCTCAGCTAAATCTGGTTAATTTTTTGTGTTGATTTGGCTAAGCTATGGTACCTGGTCATCGGGTCCAATGCTAGATGTCCCTGTGAAATTTTGTAGATGTATTATGTACCATCAGTCAATTTTAAGTACAGTAGATTACATTCAATAATGTAGGTTCATTCATCCAATCAGATGAAAGTCTTGAGAGAAAACTAGGTTTCCTAGAGAAGAAGGAATTCTGTCTCTGTGATGTAACACAGAAATCCTGCCTGAATTTCCAGCCTGCTGGCCTGTCTACAGATTTCAGATTTGCCAGCCCCCACAATCATGTGATCCAATCCTTTAAATTGAATCAATCTGTCTCCCTCTGTCTCTCTACTTCTCCTCCCTTTTTCCTCTGTCTTCCTCCCCACCATTGGCTCTGTTTCTCTAGAGGGCCCCTGACCCCCAACAACAGGCACCAGTTTTCCTGGCTGCTTCATTTCCTTAATTTGACTTTGAATTAAGATAGTTACTTTATTTTGAATTTCTGTACGTAAGGAAAAGATTTGTTTAAAATACTTGTGATATTCTGTTAACTCAAAAAAAGCTACTCTAGGGTAATATTCAGACCATGTGGCAGACTGTAGGGAAAGACATTTAGGGAAAGTCTGTGTGTATTTCTAAATAGATGTTTCTGCCTGATTACTCAGAACCTAGCTTGTTTTCTGATAGTATTTTCTCTGTAAGTCAGAGGTTGCAAACTGATCACCTGCAAGCTATATTAGCCTATAGGCACATTCAACTTGGCTTGTTTGGCATTTAATATAATTTCAGCTAGTATTTAATACTAGGTGATTTTGTGTAAGCACCTAGAATTCCATCTTCTCAGCAATGATAGGTCAGTGCTGAGTTGAGAGTGCATATGTTCCAGTTGGCCGCAGTCCCTACACTCCCAATCTGGTTATACCAGATCCTTTTCAGTCATACCACCACCTGCCTGTCCCTGGTGGAGTAGGGACTGGATTTATCTCCTCTGCTCTCAGGTCTTTCAACATTTCTTCCCTGTACTGAGCAGTTAAAGGAGTCATTTACATGAAGACCTCAAGCTCCTGTGTGCTAATTTCTTTTGTGTCACTGTGACCAAACACCTAACAAAAACAACATAAGAGAGGAAAGATTTTGGCTTGCTCTTTTCAGAATCCATCATGGCAGGGATGGCATGACAGAACTGAGAGCTCAAATCATGGCAGCCAGGAAGCTGAGAGAATGCTTGTACTAGCTGGCTTTCTCTTTTTCCCCCTTTTATTTCATCCAGTTTTCCAACCTGTGAGACAGTACCACCCACATTCAGGGTGGGTCTTCTCTTAGTAAATCCTCTCTGGAAACACTCTCAGTCACACACCCAGAGGGATGCGTTACTAATCTCCGAAGCACTTCTCTATCCAAGCAAGTTGACAATGAAGATGAACCATTACACCTTGGAATTTACACAAACATTGGTGCTTCACCTGGACACTCACCTCTAGGCCAAGAAGACCATGTTATAGGAATCCAGAATTTTCATTTATAAGAAATGGACATTTTAAATCAGGTCTTCCAGGGCAGATCAGAAACTTTTGTGAGTCAAGGAAATCTAATTGCTGACTCAGAGAAGCTCAGTGTAATTGAATCTCAGTGCTGTACTGCCCTGAACTGTATTTGTCCCTTGGCTTCATGTCCAGCATGTGAGTTTCAAGAATGAATTTCAGAACATTAGTGGGAGATGGGGAGGGTGCAGAGGCCCATCCCATCTCTTTGCATTACATTTTGTACTACTGATCACCATCTCTTATGTATGAACTAGACATAGACCCTGAAATTTCAAGGTTTCCTGGGGTTGTTTTCATAATCAGTGCCTCTTGAACTTTGATGCTGTATTCATCAGATTCTAAAATGAATAGTTTTGAATATTCTGAGTTACTGATGCCAAACTATTTAGAAGCTTGTGATTTGCCTGTGTCATTATGAATTCATGAGTTCATGAGTCACACCATGTGATTCCTAGGTCATAAAAGGAAGGACAACTTTTCCTAAGAAAACTGGGAGTGCCCATTTTCGCATGTGATCCAGAATACTCTGACCTCAGAAGCTCTGGTCCTCAGGGTCTACACTTTCCATTCAACCAACTGGAATGATGCTTAACCCCATGTCTTCTGAGACATTACCCCTTCTCTTCCACAAATTCCAGCTCCATACCTGTCAACTTCAAGAAGAGATTTCCATTTGCCCAAAATTGCTCTCAACTCATAGTCCTCAATAATATACTTAGGGCTCATTTTTGCAAAAACATAAGCTGTTAATCAACAGCTGAGTGTTTCCTCCTTACTGGTAAATTTTAGTCTCATAGTTTACCATGTGAGCCCAGACCTCTTGGACAGTGTTATCTAGGAGAATGTAGGACTATAGATGGTGCAAAAAGTGGCATGATTGCTCAGAGGCTGAACAGCAGACACCATCTTTCTCTCGAAAAAAGATGGGGAGTGATACAGAATTGCAAGAACAAACATTAGATGATATGCCACCAAACAAGAAGATTCTGTATAAGCTCAAACTGTTCAGTTACTTATCAGAACAGTGGTTACAATTATCTTTCTGCATCTGAGGGTTCAACCAACTATGGATTGAAAATACTTGAGGAAAAAACTATATTGAACATTATAGAATTTTGCTTGTCATTAATCACTAAACAGTAAAGTATAATAACTTTTATATAATATTTATATCATATTAGGTATTAGATGCAATCTGGAAATGATTTAAAGTATATGGGAAGATTAGACAGGTTATCTGTCAATATGATGACATTTTACACTTGGGCTCTGCTCATTTTGTTATCTGCACAGGAATGGGGGCAGGGGTGGAGGCTAGAACAAATTCCCGCATGGATGTTGAAGGAATGGTTGTATTTCTTAATTGAAGCTAAGAGAGAATAGGAGGTAAAAAATGAAAAGCAAAATCATGCTTACAGCTGGGTTCACTTCCCTCTTTATTGTGGTGATAGATCTTTCTGTCGTGTCTGAAAAGTAAAAATCCCAATTATAGAATATTAATGAGAAAATTGCTCTGTTTATAGATTAAAATATTGCAGAACAAAAAGTAAACCCACATATAGAGGTTCAAATTTCCACAATGACTTGGGACGTCAGGCTGGATAATGCATAGTGTAAAATATGGATCCTAAGCAAAGATTGTGAACAAAAATGTCCCCACTACTAATTCCTTTGCCTGCCCTTGGCTTCCTTTGGCACTCAAATGCTGTGGGGTTGCTAATTTGTGTATGTCTGGCTCCAGAATTACCCCTCCTTTCCTTTCCTGCTTTAGTCTTTTCTTTGGTAGTACTGGGATTGAACCCAGGGCCTCATGCTTGCTAGGCAAGCACAATACTGATTTGAGCAATACTTCCTGCCCAAAGTCTTCTTTTGCGTTAGTTATTTTTCTGATAGGGTCTGGCATGTTTGCCCAAGGTGCCTGGACTGCAGTCCTCCTATCTATGACCTTCCATGTACCTGGGATCATAGGCGTGCACCATCATGCCTGGCTTGTTGGTGGAGATGGGGTTTTGTTAACTTTTTTGCCCAGGTTGTCCTCAAACCTTGATCCTCATGATCTTTGCTTCCTGAGTAGCTGCGATTTCAAGGTCATGAGACACCATGCCTGGCCTCTGCTTTAGTCTTGACTGCCACTTCCTGCCTACCTGCCCTGGGCACAGAGCATTTAATTTGCAGTAAGGTATAAATGACTGATACTGGTTCAAAGTAACCCTAGGGTAACAGCACAAGATTGTATGAGTTTGCTGCTCACCACTAATTTTCCCTGCTTGCATTTCTTTCTTTACCCCTGAGATTTCACATGTTACCTTCTACCTGGTTCTCTTCCAGGACTTGATGCTGAATTTGCTATTGCCTGGGCTCTTGGACTCAGTCCATTGTTTTTTTCTGCTTTTGTTGTGTACTTCTTCATGGCCACCCTGATCCTCACCTGGAATTTGAGGGTTTCTATCAAGCATTGTAGTCTCCTCAAAGAAGATTTGCATTTGAAAGGAACCTTGTGATTAGCACACTGGAATTGCTCTTAAAAATTGGTATTGTCAATTGAGGCCTCTCTAAGGCCAGAGGTCAATGCTACTCTGTGGTTCTTAGGCAATAGTAAATCAGCATCATTGACCTTGGATTTAGATTCCTGTAAAGTTCTAGCTCAATTTTTAAAATTTTTTTATTTTATTCATATGTGCATACATTGGGTTATTTCTCCCCCCTTCCCCCGGTCCCCTCCATTACCCTCCCACACCCTCCCTTACCCCCCCTTACCCCTCGCTATCAGGCAGAAACTATTCTGCCCTTATCTCTAATTTTGTTGAAGAGAGAGTATACGCAATAATAGGAAGGACCAAGGGTTTTTGCTAGTTGAGATAAGAGTAGCTATACAGGGAGTTGACATGCATTGATTTCCTGTACATGTGTGTTACCTTCTAGGTTAATTCTTCTCGAACTAACCTTTTCTCTAGTTCCTGGTCCCCTTCTATTGGCCTCAGTTGCTTTAAAGTATCTGCTTTAGTTTCTCTGCGTTGAGGGCAACAAATGCTATCTAGTTTTTTAGGTGTCTTACCTATCCTCATACCTTCCTTGTGTGTTCTCGCTTTATTATGTGATCAAAGTCCAATTCCCTTGTTGTGTTTGCCCTTGATCTAATGTCCTCTAGCTTTTTTTTAGGTCAGTGCCACTCAAAGTCTTGTCCTGGGGCTGGTGTTGGAGGGCAAACTGTTTGTTATCAGCCCAAGTACAGAAATGGAATGCAAACATTAGTGACTTTTATAATAATTCTTTTACTATGTCTTTTCTGATTATATTCATTGAAATTTATTGCATCTAATAAAAATTGAGGCTTATTTGATAATTTGTTTACATGTGGTTTTGACCAAAATGTGACCCGTAAAAATACATTAAAAAAAAAAAGAAATTTCAAAACCAAAAAATTCAAATTCGCATGTGATCAGTTGATGTAGAAAAGCTTTGTGTCAGTCTCACCTTACCATCACTTGTGTTTAAATAGTTGTGTGATCTGCTGAATGTTTCCTTGCCTTAATTTTGCTCACCAAAGGCAAGGTAAGTTAAGGTGATCCTCCCAAGTCCAAAGTGCATAACTTAGATGATAAAGTGAAAATTTTACATTTGTTGAAAGGCAGCATGTCTTTAGCAGAAGTTGAGCAGCATTCTGGGAAAAATGAATCAAGCATCTGCAGTATTCAAGATAAAAGTACATGAAATGAGATCTAGTTTTTGGTGAGCAGTATTAATGTGTACAACAATAATTGCTGTGACAATAATGTATCTTGCTCCATGCAGTCTCAAGTTATGGATGCTCAGACCTACTGTATGTATGGCATAGATATTTTGTGTAATTTTACAATACTAAACTCTTATGTATCCCAAGCATTCACCATTTTTCCTCAATAGTGGTCTCCTTGGAAACATATGCCTGTGGGGCCAAGGGTCTACTCTATGGTGTAATGCTTTTGCTCTTTCTATTACATTGTTTTAGTCATTTATCTATAGTGTATATTATAAAAACATCATCAACAATATATTGGAAATTTAAACAAACTAACAAACCAAGTGATCTTTCCCAGAGTTTGAGAAACACTATTCTCAAGATAAAGCGGACTTTAGATTATTTTTGAAACAGGATTTGCCAACTTCTCTGGCACCCATCAGATCACCTGGGATCCCTGACCCATTGATTGGTTCTTCTTAGGAGGAAATGGTAATAGGACCTTTTATGGACCAACATGGCTGCCCTTCCAATATGTCTGTGTGCAGAGCTGGTTGGGAGGCACAGGTGAGTGAATCTGAATAGGAGACAAGAAACCTTCTAAAAAGAAAGGGACTGAATCTCCAATGGACTATGAAACTCAGGACAATGACCCTAAAAGAAACTCAAGAGAAGGAAGTTAGGACTGGTGCCTCAGGCTCAACATGAGGGCCTAGTACAGAAGGGGTTGGTTGTACACAGCTATAGCCTTAGTTCATGAGGGTCTTGTTTTGTGGCCAATGACAGAGCATGTGATGGGGAGCCATAGGAAATATAATCTTATATCACTGTGGTCTGCATGGAATCTATATGAGCAAGGATACCTTTGTGCAGTGCATGGAGAAACCTAGAGTGAGCGGAGATTCTGCATGGCAGGAATAGAGACAGCAACAGTTCAAAACCAAGGCCGTCTAGTGGGCTCCCCATTAGCCTTCCTACCTGTTTGGAAACAGGATGGCATATAGGCTAAGTAAACCTCTTGACAGGTGAAGAAGTACATGCTAGAAGGGGAGACATTGGACTTCTTTCTAAAATGAGCAGGTGGGTACTTAAGGAATTAATTGGAAAAACTAAAAGGATGCAATTGCATCTGTAGCCTAGATTATTAAACGAGTCATGGCCATGTGTGCTGAGTATACTGAAGAAGAGGTATGTGCTGTAGAAGCACAGGACAAGGAAATTTAGTGTAATAGATGTAATGAGTGGGTAGAGTAGGGGAGACTTGATAAAGTGACAGCTTAGCTGAAATTCAAAGGATAACACTAAAACAGATGGACAAAAAGAAGAAAGCATTTTAAGAAGAAAGAATATATGAGAAAGCCCAGGATTAGAAAAGTGGCACCTGCTTAGTATTAGAAAGTCCTGCATGGTGATGAGTGAGGCAATTGAACGGTGATGAAATGAAGGCTAGAGACCTGACTCAGACGCTCCAGGCCTCCTAGGGACTTTATCCAGTGATCAATGTGAAGCCATGGAAGAGAAATGAGCAGATAAGACATGGAAGATTTCTGATTTTAAAAGCCTCTTCTAAAAGACAGACTCTTCAACAAATGTTGCTGGGAAAAGTGGCTATCTACCTGTAGAAAACTGAAACTGGATCTATGTCTGTCATCCTATACTAGTATCAACTCAAAGTGTATTAAAGGTCTTAATATCATACCCAAAACCTTGCAGTTAGTACATGAAGGAGCAGGGAATACCCTGAAAACAATAGAAATAGGCAAGGACTTCCTCATTAGAACTCCAGCAGCCCAGCAACTAAGAGAAAGAATGGACAAATGGAACTACATGAAATTAAAAGGCCTCGGCACAACAAAAGAAGTGCTCTCTAAATTGAAGAGACCACCTACAGAGTGGGAGAAAATATTTGCTAGTATACATCAGACAAAGGACTGGTGTACCAGAATGTACAGGGAGGTCAAAAAACTAAATTCCCCCCAAACCAATGAATCAATAAAGAATTGGGCAACTGAACTAAACAGAACTTTTTCAAAGGAAGAAATCCAAATGGCAAAAAAAAAAAAAAAAAACCACATGAAAAAATGCTCACTATCCCTGGCCATAGAGGAAATGCAAATCAAAACCACACTAAGATTCTACCTCACCCCTGTAGAATGGCTAACAGCAAGAACACCACCGCTAACAAATGTTGTTGAGGATGTGGGGAAAAAGGAACCCTCATACACTGCTGGTGGGAATGTAAGCTAGTGCAACCACTTTGGGAAATAACATAGAGGCTTCTTAAAAAAACTAAACAAAGATCTGCCTTATGACCCAGCAATCCCACTCCTAGGGATATACCCGAAGGAATGTGACTCAAGTTATTACAAAATCACCTGCACACCCATGTTTATTGCAGCAGTATTTACAATAGTCAAACTATGGAAACAGCCAGATGCTCCACTACTGATGAATGGATAAAGAAAATGTGGCATTTTACTTAGCCACAAAGAAGAATGAAATTTTGTCATTCACAAGTAAATGGATGGAACTGGAGAACATCATCTTAAGTGAAGTTAGCCAGGCTCAGAAGGCCAAAAATCACACATTTTCCCTCATATGCAGATTATAGACCCAAAAAAATGCAGTAATGTTATTGGACATGGGTCACACACTAAGGGGAGAGGGCGCATGGGAGAAATAGGGAAAGGAAAGGAAACCTAAAACCTGAATATGGTTGATGTGCTCACATAGAGGAGCAAATAAAGTAATCTTTTTTTTTATTGTTTTATTATTCATATGTGCATACAAGGCTTGGGTCATTTCTCCCCTCTGCCCCCACCCCCTCCCTTACCACCCACTCCACCCCCTCCCTCTGCCCCCCACCCCCTCAATACCTAGCAGAAACTATTTTGCCCTTATCTCTAATTTTGTTGAAGAGAGAATATAAGCAATAATAGGAAGGAACAAGGGTTTTTGCTGGTTGAGATAAGGATAGCTGTACAGGGAGTTGACTCACATTAATTTCCTGTGCGTGTGTGTCACCTTCTAGGTTAATTCTTTTTGATCTAACCTTTTCTCTAGTTCCTGGTCCCCTTTTCCTATTGGCCTCAGTTGCTTTTAAGGTATCTGCTTTAGTTTCTCTGCTTAAGTGCAACAAATGCTAGCTAATTTTTTAGGTGTCTTACCTATCCTCACACCTCCCTTGTGTGCTCTTGCTTTTATCATGTGCTCAAAGTCCAATCCCCTTGTTGTGTTTGCCCTTGATCTAATGTCCGCATATGAGGGAGAACATATGATTTTTGGTCTTATGGGCCAGGCTAACCTCACTCAGAATGATGTTCTCCAATTCCATCCATTTACCAGCGAATGATAACATTTCATTCTTCTTCATGGCTGCATAAAATTCCATTGTGTATAGATACCACATTTTCTTAATCCATTCATCAGTGGTGGGGCATCTTGGTTGTTTCCATAGCTTGGCTATTGTGAATAGTGCCGCAATAAACATGGGTGTGCAGGTGCCTCTGGAGTAACCTGTGTCACAGTCTTTTGGGTATATCCCCAAGAGTGGTATTACTGGATCAAATGGTAGATCAATGTGTAGCTTTTTAAGTAGCCTCCAAATTTTTTTCCAGAGTGGTTGTACTAGTTTACATTCCCACCAACAGTGTAAGAGGGTTCCTTTTTCCCCGCATCCTCGCCAGCACCTGTTGGTGGTGGTGTTGCTAATGATGGCTATTCTAACAGGGGTGAGGTGGAATCTTAGTGTGCTTTTAATTTGCATTTCCTTTCAAATAAAGTAATCTTAAACTGGCAGAGGCCACTATGTGATGGGGACCAGGAAGTGGTGAAAAGGTCTGGTAGAGATGAACCAATGTGGGTTGCAATACACATGTGCATGGAAGCAACACTAAGAATCTCCCTGTATAGCTATCTTTATTGCAATCTAGCAAAAATGCTATGTCTTTCTTATTATCTCCTATGCTTTCTCTTCAACAAAATTAGAGAGCAAGAGGGCTGAAAAGGTTCTGCCCGAAAATGGGGAAGAGCATTACTTACAACATATGTAAGTAAATGGAAAAATGATAAAATAAAAATAAAATAAAATAAAACCTGTTCTAGCTAAAGGTGAGAACAGACCATGTAGGAGGTGTCAGGCCTGATGCAAGGAAACTGGTTAGGAGTCTGCTGTAGCTCAGGTTGGACCAGAATGGCCGTGGGTGGATAAGGTGTAAAATGCTTGTTTTCTTGCTGCTTCCCATTTACACATAGAAAAACCATCTCAATACCTGGTTTTCTTGCTGCTTCCCATTTACACATAGAAAAACCATCTCAATACCTGCACACCCATGTTTGTCATGGCACTATGCACAAGAGTCAAGTCATGGAATCAGTCTAGGTACCTGTCAATGGATCAGTTGTTAAAGAAAATGCAATATGTGTTCATAACGGAGTTTTATTCAGCCATAAAGAAGAATGAGATATAAGCTGGGTGTGGTGGTACAAGCCTGTCCTAGCATTTGGGAGGCTAAGGCAAGACACTGAGAGTTTGAAGCCAGGCTGAGCTACATACTGAGTTTGAAGACAGCCTGAACTACATACTGAGCTTTGCCTTGAAGAATAAAAAAAAGAATGAAATCATGTTGTTTGCAGGAAAATGGATAGAACTAGAACTCATCATGTTAAATGAAATAAGCCAGATTCAGAAAGACAAATATCATATATTTTCTCTCAAATGCAGAATCCAGATTTTTTAAGACATGAAAGAAGAAAGTGGATTATTTGGGATGAGGAAGGGGCCAGTGGGAGAGGGTAGGAAGACAAGAGAAAGTAATGGGGTTGGCTACGATCAAAGTACATTACATACATGCATAAAAATGTCATTATGAATCTCGTTATTTTGCCCAATCAATATACACTAATTAAAAATATTTCAAAGAGGTTGAGTGATTTGTACCAAATAAATAGCAAATTAGAACCAAATAAATAGCAAGCTCAGGTCCAGACCTTGCCTTCTGACCCTGGTTTGAAGCTCTGTCCAAAATACCAGCTCTCAGCCCTTTTCTGTGGCACTCAAGATTGTGTCCATGGCAAAGAAGTATGTTTGTATCTCCCATGCAAGAAAGCAGATCCAAAGGTAAGTGACTCAGAGAGGGAGGTTATTATATGGACAACCATGATTTCCCCGTGGGTCATTAAAAACAAAAACCCAGGAATGTTAACAAATTTATTCACTTAACTCTTATTAGAAAAAGCTTTTCTATGCATAGTTGAACCTGAACCTGAACCTGAACCTCAGATCTAAGCTACTGATATTCTCATTCATTCTGGAGATCAGGGGAGATATGAGGGAGAATTTTTTCTGCTTTTTGAATGTGACTCTATTTCATTCTCTGAAAGAGTCAGAACAGAAGATTTGGCTGCTTGTTTCTTTTCTATTTGTTTTCAGTGGTGCTAGGATTTGAACTTAGGGTCTTGTGCTTGCTAGGCAGGTGCTCTAGCCCTTGAACCACACCATTTTTGCTTTAGCTCTTTTCCCAATATAGTCTAGCATTTATGCCCAAGCTTGCCTGGATGGCGATCTTCCTATTTACATTTCCTGCAGGTGTGGTACCACATCTAGCTTTTATTGGTTGAAATGGGGTATTGCTAAAGTTTTGCCCTGGCCTTGAACCACAATCCTCCTGATCTCTGCTTCCTGATTAGCTAGTATTACAGATGTGAGTCACTGCATCCAGCTTTGCTGCTCATTTCTGAAGTGACTAAGGAGTCCCCAGGTTCTAGGTCTGGAAACTTGTTCATAAGACATATGTGTGTGGAAGTTAAAAGAAAAATGGCAGAAAATAAGTTCTTAGTGAGTGACATCTGACAGCCCTCTGAAGTCATGGATTTGCAGATAAGATTTTATTTAAAAGTCAAACTTCTGTTAACAAGCCCTATAATTCCTCCTTCTTTACCTTGATGTTCTGGGCCCATATTTTTATTATTTGTCTTTTTCTCTCTCTCCCTCTCTCTGCTTCTTCTTTCTTCTTCTTTCCTCCCTCCTTCCCTCTTCTTTCTTGCTCTTCTTCCTCTCCCTTCTCTTTTCCCTTCCTCTCCCCCACTCTGTCTTTTGACAACAGTTCCTTGAATTCTATAGTTAGAGGGTTTTGTGGTTACCTCAAGCTAATGCAATAAAAGGCAATGGACAACTGAAGTATGACAATATTTCATGGCAGACGAGAATATAAGTTATGACTATAAATGCAGGACAACAACCACCAAAAACCTTCCCTCTTCCCCTCACTCAAACTCCTACTGAATTAGTCACAGATGTCATTTCCTTTTCTGCAGACAAGACCAGCATAAATCTTGGGAGAAGTTCACTGGATGCTGATAAAGTGACAGTTGAGGAAAGCACCACACAGTCCTGCATACATCGTGGGGGTTTTGCAGCCAGGCTCCTCCCAGGAAACCGAGGGCAGACACAGAAGCGACCAAATGCTTTGTTTAGGACTCATGCAGCAGTGAGATGTGCTCTGAACCAGCTGGCTCAGCAAATAGGAGTGGTTGGTGAGAACTTAGGAGGTGCTGGGGACTGGGGGAGTTGCCCAGACCTCCCCATCTCCAGATGGCTTCCCAAACTTTCCCCTTTCCTCATTCAAACAGGGGACTAAGATTCCTGGGAAATTGGGGGTACACTTAACCTGGCTCATGTCCAAATGGAAAGGATCTTAAAGGCTCCTGACAATCTCACTAGCAAACTCTGACCGCATAGCTGTCTGCATCTCCAAGAAGACATACTCTTAGGAGGTTGATGAGAGTTGTTGGCGTAAAGAACAAGGCAAACTATTTCAACCACAGGAACAAAACATTCT
The DNA here is from genome assembly GCF_047511655.1 of Castor canadensis. Lineage (NCBI taxonomy): Eukaryota > Metazoa > Chordata > Mammalia > Rodentia > Castoridae > Castor > Castor canadensis. The sequence continues at coordinate 65,773,020 of NC_133398.1, forward strand.
CTTTAGAAAGCTCAGTGTAAGAAGTTCACCTCACTGAAGTGTAGCTGTAGAAAAAATCCTGATAAGCTCCAAGTGGTTCATGAGCCACGAGTAGTGTTTGTGTGAAACTGGGAAGCTGTAGGCTGCAGTGCAAAGCTAAGGCTCACTCTGTAGACTCCCAGTCCATTTGGTTACTGTGAATAAAACTCACTTACCTTTTCTAGAAAACAGCTTTTGGTAGAGCCGCTTTCTCAGGGCTATCATCGTGGCTATGAAAATTAAAGCAATGATGCAGGAAGGGATGAAAATGTGAAGCAGCGAAGTTGTAGGGACCTCAGATTCCATCTGACCTGGGTGAAGGAAAGAACCGGACTCCATTACACAGCTGCTCAGAGGCAGCCACATGAGTGGGTTTCCACCACAAGGCCATTGTTTTAACCATTTACTCCACTCCAAGCACTGCTAGTGCTCTGCACATTTTAGCTCATTTCCCTTCACAACCACCCTGTGAGGTGGGCTCTTCCACAATTCCCATTTTACTGGTGAAGAGAGTCAGGCACAGACAACTTTCCTAAAGTTAGACACTGAGATACAATCCAGGCTGTCTGGGTACATATTCAAGGCTTTTTGCCACTCTGATATGTTATCATCTATTATTCAGTCAGCTATCAATCATTTTCCTCTTTCTCCATCTTTTTCCTCTCTCTTCCCCTCTCCTTTCCATCATCACTTTCTTCCCTTCTTTCCAGTGGGTAAGTCCATCAGCCCAAAAATCTCTCCCTTTTTCTTACTGGCAACCACTCAAGCACTTAGCATTTATACCATTAGTTATTCAATTTTAAGGATTAACAAAGTCCTTTTGAAAAATTAGAATGTTCCAGGCAGTGGTAATATGCTTAATTTGGTCACTCATGCCTTGGTATGAATTACTACAACTGGCCCTATATCTTGTTTAGACTAATCAAGGTCCTGGCACTGAGAAAAACCACCATTTAGTGAAGAGGTAGGTGAAAAGAGCAATTTTGGAGGCTGGGAAATGCTTGGAAAGGAGAGCTCTGAGTATACACAGGTCTGAGCAAGGGGCCAAACTGACAAAGGGCAGGGCTGTATTGTAGGGGTGTTCAGAATAGAGAGAGGAGAAGACACCCATTCTAGGCTGTTCCCTTTTTAAAAGCTAGAGTTTTGCTTCATGGAGTAACTCATCCAGAATAAACACAACATGCTGGTCCAGGAAAAATTGGGCAAAACTGCTCAGGAGGAAGGGCTCAGTCCTGACATCTATTGCCCTCCTCCCTCCTCCCACCACAGTGCCATCTGAAAACCACGGATTGTCTTAGCTGAGAAGGAATTTGCATCATTCAGTTCCAAGCCCTTCATTTTAGAGTAGAGGAAGTCTCAGAGATGCTACATAATGCATCTATGGGCATCACTTCCAAGTAATTGACAGAGCTGGGATTGCAAACCTGACTCAGAGCTCAGGCCCTACAGGTATTGCCTCCATCCAAAAGAGTATGGTGAACATTAAAGAAGAAAAGGAGAAGGAGCCTGTTTGGATAGGCAACATTGGACAACTCATATGGATTCCAGTCTGCTTCTTCACCTCTAGAAAGTGCTTATTAAGCACACTTGGTGCATGCAGCACTGTGAGCCAGGAGACTGGGCCTCCCATTGTCCCCACAATGGGAAGGGTCCCTGCCCTAGTGTCTTTGGGGAAACCTTTGTTCTGTGCACATTTCCTCTTAGTCCCTTTCACATGCAGTTGCTCTACTCATCTCTAAAGACTTCCAAAGTTGAACATCCAACAGAATATTAGTCTCCTTAGAGTACAAGCATTTGGAGCATAAATACCTTATCTAAGTCACCTGTGAATCCTCTATGGAACCTAACACCACTACATGAAAGATGGCAATGAAGATTGTTGGAGTGAATTGAGTATCCTTCTAGTCTACCTAGTTGATCCTCCTATAGTAAATAGTTACCTTGTGAAAGCTGATGGTTATCTCTTAAATCAATTTTCCTTTTCCCCCTAGTATTAGAATATTAGTTGGACCCATGGCTTCTCAGAGGCTGCATTTCCAACCCCCTTCCCCCACAGTTAGTTGTGGCCCATCATGTAAACTAAGTTCAGGCAAAGAGGAATCAATCTTCTAGATCCTGGACTTAAAACATTGGTGTCTTCTATCACTTTTTCTTTTCTGAGGAAAGAAACATGAATTTAGCACTGATCCACTTTGGCCATTCAATAGGGACAACATTCTGGAGAATGGCTGAACAACAAGATAGAAATAACCTAGATCATTGAATGACTTTATGGAATATAGTTTTTAAGCTGCTTTGAGCTATCTTCTATCTCTGACTATTACATAGTGAGAAATAAACTTTAGCTTTGTTTAAGTCACCATATTTTGACTCTTACCATTATGGCAGCATAGCCTATATCCTAATACATATTCTTCCAAACTGTTTTATAATAATTTCATGTTCTTTTACAATGATATGATGATTCAGTGAGAAAAATGTCTGTCATATCTTTCCCATAGTTCCATGCACTCACAAGGAAGCCAGGCATCTTGTGAGAGGTGATATATTTTTTCCTGTTTCTACCATTTGCAAATGCTAAGTCTTTTATAAGCATATTTCATTTAATCATCACAATAACATTTTGAGAAATCCACCACTATTTATAATCATTCTATACCAGAGTGGCTGAGTTCCAGGGAGGCTAAGTAGTATGCTTCAAGTTCTCAAAGCCGGTAGGTAGCAGAAAGAGCATGTGAAATTCAAGTCCGTCTCATTTCAGAGCCATGTTCTTGATCACTGCATGCAGTCACCTCCTGCTGTCCCTCAGGGCTTCTCTTTTCTGCCTTTTTGTATAGTTATTTCCTGTACTACAGTACAGTTGTATTTCCTAAGGGAAATGTGGGAACTGGCTGATCACAAGAAACCCTGGTTCTAAAGGAAAATGATCTGGTGTTCCCTCAGTTCTGACTGACAGTTAGGATATTCAGTTTTTCATTCTATGGTCATGTGTGCACCCACGCGCACTCTTATTTCTGTGTTCATTTTCTTCACTGACTTCTGGAGAAGCTCACAGTTCACAGCAGTCAGCAGTGAGCAGCTCAATTTATGAGAATGAGGAGAAGGGGAATAGTCAGAAGACAACTTGAAAACGCCTTTGAGAAACAGAAGCAAGGAACCCGTGGGAGGATGTGTGACTTTGGTTATTTTGATGCTGGTATTTGTGCCACAAACCAGGACATCATTTGACTGCTCTGCTCTGACCACCACATGGTCTGGTGGCTGCAATGTCAGGACTGGGATTATCAAAGAGTCTTCAACCCATTAGTTCACCATTTACTGAGCACCTATTATGTGCAAAACACTCTGCTTTTGATTTAGTCTGGATATGAAGAAGACTTTTGTGAACCATGAAAAAAAAGCACATGAAAGATAAGTAAAGAAGCATTAAAAGAGAAAAGACAAATACAGTTACAGGTATAGCTGTAAAAGGTTTAAAGAGGCCAGATTAGGAAAAGACTCCTCTGTAATCTGGAGTTGCATGAGCTTCCTTGAAGAAAGGATGGGCCTGGGGCTAGAAGAGATGGGAGAATAATGGTATTTTATGTGGAAGAAATTCATAACACAAAGAAAGCATAGAGGTGGGAAAGGTGGGAGTAAGTTCAGAGAATACGTGTTGAAGAAGGGGCACATAACAGAGGATCCATGCTGGAGAATAGTTGAATGAATAAATACAAAGCTGGGGAGCATGGGTAACACCAGGTTGAGCATTTTTACTATCTCCATACTAGTTATATTCATGAGTGATACCCTAAGAGGCCCTGAACTCTGATGCAGACTCCACAGACCTCTCCCAAAATTGTTGACAATTTGGTCAGCCATATTGGCTCTTGTGGAGAGGGCAGCTTTTTTCCTCTATTCTTAACCTCTCACAGCATAAAGGCTTCCAGAGGCATGGTCAGTCTGCCTTTGCACTTCTCTACCATGCAATAAAACAAACAAACAAGCAAATAAACCAAAATACTGATGTAATCAGGTGCAAACGGTGGACCCTAGTTACTTCCAAATTCCTCTTATGCAGGGCCCTGTTTTTCTGCAGAGGTCCTTATGTAAGTGTCCTTCTAGAAAACACATTTAACCCAAATCACTGGCCTACACTTAGCAAGGCAGGAAATTCCAAATAATCAAGGATAGTTGAGTAATAATTCCAGGGAAAAGTAGTCTCCTGGGAATACTAATGTTTAGGCCTCTACAGCTTTACTTTGAATTAGTTATAGCTTTCTTTCTTTCTTTCTTTCTTTTTTTTTTTTTTTTGAGATATTAAGACTAGTGGTCTTAACTGTGATTTAAAGAGAGATAGAGAATGTTGAAGGACCAGTTTGCCTAATTCATGATTTCATCCAAAGTTGGACCTAAAATTGGTGTACGTCTAACATCTTTATTTCTGCCGAGTCCTTAGCATGACTCCTCCCTTTACTTCCTTACTTCACCATAATTTAGTTAGAAAGAAGCCAGGCTAACTTTAGTGTTGGGATTGGGTAGTGAAGTATGGGTAGCTGGGGAAGTGAGGAGGGGAGAGGCATGAAAATACTGCTTTATCTCTGAAAACTATATCAGGGAGGAATTTTTTTTCTAGGAGAAAAATATTAGGATTCTGGGGTCACGCTTATCATAGTAGCTACTTTGGAGGTGGAGATCAGGAGAATCAAGGCCAGCCCAGGCAAAAAGTTAGCAAGACCCCATCTCCACCAATAGCTGGGCATGGTAGCATGTGTCTGTCATCCCAAGCTACACAGGAGGCTAAGATCAGGAGGATCTTGGGTCCAGGCCAGGCAGGGCAGAAAAATTTGTGATATCCCATCTCAAAAGAAAAAAACTGGGCATGGTGGCAAATGCCTGTTATCCCAGCTATGGTGGGAAGTGTAGAAAAGAATCTCAGTCCAGGTGAGAACTTTCCTATCTCCAAAATAACCAGAGAAAAATAGTCTGGAGGTTATGGCTCAAGTGGTAGAATGCCTACCTAGCAAACACAAATGAGTTCAAATGGTACCTTAGAAAAGAGAAAACATTTAAAAAGTAATGATAAAATAGGAATTTAGTTGCTTTAGAGTTTTTATTCAGCCTGTGACCAGGTGGCAATTCATGAAAAAATATCGTTTAATTTGGAATTAGAGAAGATACCTCTGATGCTCAAATTCATATTCTATTTTTAATACAACAGCTTTGATAATGAATTCTTATATGTACTTTTCCTTTTTCCAGCCTTGCTCTCCTAAACCTTTCATTTCTGTTCCCTGGGGTAACCACCTAAATGCCTGCATATCACACAAATCCTTATCATAGGGTCTGTCTTGTCTAACTAAGACAAAAATGATGACAACAATAAATTTTCTATAAAATCAGATTTAATCAGTGCTAGAGCGTATCCTTTGTTCTGAGATTATATCCTCTAATGGTAGGGTAGGCAGAATAATGGCTTTTCCCAAAGAGATTCATGTCCTAAACCCTGAAACCTGTGCATATGTTACCTTATGTGGCAAAAGGAGTTTTGCGGCTGGATTACATTAAGGACCGTGAGATGGGAAGATTATCCTAAATTATCCAGGATGGAGCACTTAATACAATCACATGCGTACTTCAAAGGTATTAGGCAAAGGGAGTCAGAGAAAAGAGATGCAATAACAGAAGCAGAGAGCTGAGAGATAAAGCTGCTGACTTTGAAGATGGAGGAAGGTGTTGGTCACCAGCCAGGGAATGCTGGTGGCCTACAGAAGCTAGAAAAGGCAAGAAAATGGAATAGCCCCTGAAACTTCAATAGTCCTGCCAACATCTTGATTTAACCCAGTGAAACATATTTTAGACTTCTGACTTACAGAAATTTGTAACCAGCACAAATTTGTGTTGTCTTAAACCACTAAATTTATGGTAGTTTGATATAGGAGTAATAGGAAACATATGCTTGGTGGTAAAATTGCCTTTCTCTCATGAAATAATTGTTTTTCTAGATGATCATTGATTGTAGTTGACAAATAAAGGTTCTTGCTTGCAATAAAAAATTGTTAGTCTACCCAGATTATTTGAAAATTTGATGGTATATAAAGTTTAAAAGTATGTAATCCACTTCCAAAAACATCTAGCATAGCCAGTCAAGGCTCTAAAGGATTGTAAAGGACCAGATTATTATTATTATTTTTTTTGGAAATACCCAATAACCAGCTGACTGGTAGTAAAGCCAGCAAAATAATATTCATCCTACTCACTAAAGACACTATGCATGAGTCACAGTGGTTAGCTGTTCTTATGGATATTTTCCAGATCCATTCTGTACACTTCAACATCCTGGAATGTTTTCCTTTATGAAAGGCATCAGTGGACTCCTTTGTTCTCTGACTTCTAGTTGGGTTCAGTCAATGGGAGGCACCAGAAGGAGAAGGTAGGAGGAGAGTGAGATTGGAGTATCATTCACCCAACTTCTACCCTTCAGAGCTGCTCTAGGAGGTAGCCTCCCTCTTTTGAAGGTCACAGCTCCCAAGTGGTGCTATTCCCACAGCTGCCTTCTCCCACAGGATACCAGTCTATTTTCTTGTAGGAAGCTGGACAATAGAAGAAAAAGAGTTTCTTTTCTGGTTCCAGTAGCCTTTCCAACAATGGTAACTACTCCTCCAATATTGAAGATCCATGTCCTGCACTATCCTTGTGAGTCCTCTGGATTCTACCACACCTCCATAAACAGTCCCTTTATTATATTCACCTCAAATGATTCATTTGAGGGTGACATCTGTTTCTTCCCTGAACTCTGATCGATAGAGGTAGGAAGTGAAGGCAGTGTTTACCTTGAGGGTCAATGATGGCTGAAGTAAGTTCCTTCATGTTAGCATTCCAGAACATGCAGCTGAAATTTATGCCAGGTTGAGGCTTTAGGTACAGAACACTGGTGACCTGGTAGAGGCCTTCAGGGGTCCTGCTGTGGCTGGTGTTGGCAGGAACACTGATGTTTGGCCAGGACACTTCTGCCAGGGGATAACCTCTAGCCTTGCAGGTAAGCTTCACCTCGTCTGTCCCTGGGACCTTTAGGATACCAGTGTCTATTTTCTCGTAGGAAGCTGGACAATAGAAGAAGAAAAAGACTTTCTTTTCTGATTCCCATAGAATTCTGTACTCAGTGACATGTGAAATGAATAAAATTATCATTATCAAGCTTTTAAAACACTTTGACCTAGATATATTATTTTTTATATACATCGAATGATTTAATTCTTACAATACAACCAACATGCCATTGTTGATATTCCCAGTTTTTGTTGGGGTTAACTGAAGATAGAGGGGTTGAATGTTAACAGGGATAATATTTTGTGGAGCCAATATTGGAATATTGAAAGGTTGTGAGTTTAGATCTTAGCAGTGCTCTAAGCTAAGCATTGAAAATTACTTCACAATAGGGAATTGGAGAGGGGCAAGAGGATGGATACATAAAATCACTAGATAACTCCTATATTTTACTTTATTCAGTGCTTTTTCAAGCATCTTCAGTAAAAAATTTACTTTCACATTTTTCTCTTCCTCTGTTCTCTATGATGGTAGGAACAGAGAAAATAAGGATCTAGATAGTGTCTATACATGGTCAAGAGTTGAGTATATTTATTATGCTCTTCTTAATATATACATACAGTTCATGTTCACACACCCCTCCCCCCACACACTTCTGTGCACATGCTTTCTCTCTGCTTCCAGGCTGCCATCAGGTGAGCTGCTCTCTCTCTCTCTCATACCCTCCCACACCATGATGAACTAAAACTTCTAAGATAGTGAGCCAAAATAAATCCTTCCTTTCTCAAGTCATTTCTGTCAGGTAGTTGTCACTGTGATGAAAAGTAACTGATATAGGTGTGATGACACTTTTTCTGAAATTGCTGGGATTTTACTGGGTATAAAATCTGTGAGAAATGATTTTACATTAAAATAATAACCATATGAAAACCTTTTTGAATGTGTATGATTTACCTCATCTTTTCTGTGTTGAGCTTTGTGCCATGATCTTTTATGTACTGTGGAGGAGGAAGAAATGTTTATTCCCTTCTCCACAATTTTGTCCCTCTGTCCATCTCCTTTATTATGTGTCTTCATGCTATGACTTGCTAATTTGATTAGTTACAGCTGAAGACACCCTCTGGGCTGAAGTTTCCTAGAGGGCAGGATAATTGAGTGGGAAGCACTGATCCTAACTTAGTGTGGAAATTTCAGGCCCTCTCTTGAAGTTCTTATCTCTGGGTGGTGAGCATACCCAGCTGGTCTGCTGGAATGCATCACAAGTTTGACATCTTTCCAGCTTACAGTAATTCTAGCCTCTGCTGGGGGAATGGGGTCATATATTCTTTTTGTGCATTTGTGGTTTGGGAGATTGAACTCAGGGCCTCTCACATGCTATGTGGACTATGTGGACTAGTGTGTACCATTGAGCTATAGCCCTAACCCTGAGGCAGAAGTTCTTATCCATGATGAGTGAATTTAGGCTCTGATCTGCAAATCTGAATTTCTAGATTAAGATGAAGGAGCAAGAAAGAAAAGGTTTCTTATTCTAAGTCATGTAAATTATCAGAGCAGTAACTTATCAGAGAAGTCCAAAAGGTGGAGAGGGGAGGAGAAAATCAGGTACTCATCTAGTTGTTAATTTAACACATGGTGTTCATTTGCTATTTGGCTGTGGATTCTTGGGTACATTGCTCACTTAGTCAAGAGCCTAGAGAAGAGCATGGGTAAGTGACTCTAATTCCTGGTTCTAGCCCCATAACTTAGATATTATCTCATTTACACTCTTCAAGGACCCTATGAGGAAGGCAAAATTCATATTCTTGCTTTGTAAATAAGGTAATAGCTGGAATCTGGTACATGTGGGGAGACTTGAACCATACCCTTTGCTGCTACAGTATTTCACATTTTGCATCAAAACCACTAACAGGATGATTCTTTACATAATGACAGAAGTCTGGGGCTAGAGAAACATGAACAGGAAGAGGAATATGTTCTCCCAAGGAGTCTAGTAGTTCCCAGAATCAGTAGATTATGAAGAGAATCAAGCTCTGACACAGCCAGCTGAAGGACTTGACCTAGTTAGACTCATCAGTCTCTTTGGAACCAAATTTTGACCTATCTCTGGCAATCAAACAGCTCTGAAACATGTATTCTGAGTATTCATTGTACCTCTTATTTTATGTTATTTGCCTATACTTTTGCCTTGGTTCTATGTCTCCCCTTATTTTTATGAAGAGAAAACATTATCTTTATTTGCAAATAACATGATAACATTAAAAAAATCTTAAAGAACCGGCAAAAAAAGATGATAATACCAGCAAATAAATCTAACAATTGCAGGACATAGGCCTACTTACAAATTTTAATTATATTTTGGTATGTTAGCAAAGGATACTTAAGAACTGAAATTCAAAAGGTTATCTAAAATAGCATCAATAATATGAAATACTTATGAGTAAGTTAAGCAAAATTTTGTGGACAAGCACTCTACACTGAAACCCATAAAATATTGCTCAGTAAAACTACAGATCTAAAAAAAGAAAAAGGAAGGGAAATACTATGGGTTGAGCATCCCTTTTCCAAATTGTCTTTAATGAAGACAAACTAGCTTTATTTTACAAGAAGCTGTGTAAAGAGCTAATTTTACTGTTTTACTATGATTAGTTGTTCATAATATGTACTTTTCCTGAAAGACAATGAATGAGACATAAGGCTTATAGGGCAAATCCCCAAAATATAAGGAACATGTCTTAGAATTCCATGTGATGAAACTGTGTTTGATTCAGCTAGCTGTTTTAATACAAATTTCAAGTCTCATAGACACAGAAATTCTACTTTTCCTAGGACAGCATGCATACCCTTGTAATAGGAAAGACAACAAGCATAGATTTTAACTGTTGAGATTCTTTGCTTCATAGACACAGCAGTCGACATTTTTGTCTCTTTTCCTTCATGGTGTAGAATTCATCTGATTCATTAGCTTTTCCAATTTGATTGCCAAGGTCATGTTTCTTTTAGTCCTCAATTTTCCTGATATGAATGCCATTGTTGGCTTCAGTTTCCCTGAAAACATTTTGACAAAATCATCAGTAGTCATACTTATCACCACATCTACCTGATCAGAGAGCTATGTCTGATATTCCTACCCTGCCTCTTTTTTTTAAATCAAGAAACCACGTGCCACCATCTTCAACTGAGTTCAAACTGATGGACTGCTCATGTGGCTTTAACATTATTACTGAGAGAATCCTTAACAGTTCTAAATGTTTCTTCCACAGCTCCAGGATGTGGTTTTCATTGTGGCCATGACTCTTCTTCCTGTAATTCTGGCACAGCACCATGTGATTCCCTTTTCTTCAAGACTTCATCTAATGTTCATCTAAGAAGAAATTGGGATAACAAAGGATAGCCTAGTAAAATTACATAGACATCAAAATTTTTTATTCCTTCTTCTTTAAAGATATTTCATCAGTAATAAAGTTTTTAGTAACACTTTTTGGCTTTTTGAAAATGGAATATGCAACATTTGCAATGACCTCAAGTTTTCTCCATTGGCTTTCAATATCAGATCCATCTAGTATATCCATAGTAGCACTGTACATGACTGTTTTAGGCCATGAGGCATCAGCTTCAACTTCACCTTTCAATTCTGCCATTCCAAGCACACTCACAAACATACCATACTTAGCAATGGTATCAGCACAGTGTTGTTTGAACCAAATTGAATTTAGGTTCAAGGGTGGGCATAGATTGAGAATATGAACAATTTTACTCTTTTTTTTAAAGAATACATGATTTAGATCATGTATTCTTTAAGGTAGGTGTCTCTGGTGTTCACACTCATCACCAAGTCCACTCTCTTTGTAGGTGTTTCCAAAGTGTTGGTCAAGCTAATAGCACTGGCATTATTCACTAAGAAGTCAATTCCTCCAAATTTCTTGACTGCTTTTTCCACTGCATTGTTGACTTGCTGTTCATCTTTCACATCAATAGCATATGGGAAGGCCTTTCTTCCAGCTGCTTCTATTTCTTCTGCAGCAGTATAGATTGTGCCTGGACATTTGGGATGTGACTGGATGGTCTTTGCAGCAATGACAATATTTGCTCCATCCTTTGATGATTTCAATGCAATAACTTTGCCAGGGCCATGGCTTGCACCTGTTATAAAACTATACATCTGCTAGCTTCCCAGTGTTGGGTAACATGACTTTTGTAGAGCAAAGGATTTGATGGTGATTCAGCAGGGAATGAAAGTCTCTATGTCCTCTTAAAATAATTTAATTCATCATATTGCATGTTATTTCCCTAACATAGGGGTACAATTGAAAAAAATGGATTTACAGAAGCAGTGTATTGTGGGTGAGGTTTGGTCAACTCCTGCAGGGTAGCTCACCACAAGAAGCTGGTCATGGTGGCTAAGATGGCTGAGATTGGAAGTGATTCAGAGGTAGGAAGGACAAGTATCAGGAGCTTGGTTGAGGCTTTACCTTGAGATATATAAATGAAGGGGCAGATGAAGAGAGACGTTTATCTAAAAGAACTATAACATTAAGAGAAGGGACAAAAGCCCACGTCCTGCATTTTTACAAAAGCAAATATGCCTCCACTTCCTTTTTCTCATTTGGGAAATGACTGAAGATGTATTACATCATCAATGCAGAATGGGGACGCTGGACTGAGGGTGATATAATAGTCTTTAAAAAAAAAGAATAAATTTTAGAATTTCAAAGGTGGAAGTGATCTTAAAATTCAAGATTTCCAACTTCATATTCAACAAGAAGTATCCTCTTCAGCAACTCTGCTAGGTAACTCTCTTGATGAATGTTTCACGTGTCCTTGAAAACAATGCGTATTCTGCATTAGGGCATGATGGTTAATTGGGTTGCTTAAATCTTTTACTGCATTGCCTTGTTTGTTGTTTTGTCAATTCTAACAGAGATGAACTGAAAGCTCAAATATGATGGCAGATTTGTCTACTTCTTCTCTGTTTGATAATTTTGTTTAATATTTTGAAACTATGTTGTTAGATCACACACGTTTAGGATTACTATGTCTTCCTATAGAACTGACTCTTTTTATAATTATGAAATATTGCTTTTTTCAGATTCTGTCATTTTTTAGCACTTATTAATTGTACAAAATAATGGGTTTCATTATGGCATTTTCATACACACATACAATGTACTTTGGTGGTATTAATTCACCTCTTCCCATATGGTCATTTCTCCCCTCCTCCCCATGGTTCACTCCTCTCCCTAATAATTTCTCTTCTACTTTCATGATCTCCCCCGCTCCAAGATTCCATATGTGACAAAAAATGTAATATCTGTCTTTCTGAGTTTGGCTTATTTCATTTGACATAACAATCTCTAGTTCTATTTTCCTGCAAATGACACATTTTCATTCTTTATGACTAAGTGATACTTCATTGTATATATACACCACATTTCCTTTATCTATTCATGTGTTGATGGACACCTGGGCTGATTCCATGATTTGGTTGTTGTGAATAATGCTGCCATAAACATGGGTATGCAGGTATCTCTATAGTAAACTGACTTTGATTCCTTTGAGTGTATACCCAGGAGTGGTATAGCTGGTATATGGTAGTTCTATTTTTAGTTTTTGAGGAACCTCTATACTGATTTCTGTAGTGACTGCATTAATTTGAGTGAAATGCTGCTTTTTTATTTTTAGCAATCAGCTTGATAACTAACTTTTGGTTATATAAACTAGGAATAGAAGCTCCTACTTCCTCCAGAAGCCATCTTTGCCATGATTAGACAATAAGCAAGCTACACTTTCATTGAGAAGACCATTCTTACACTTGCTTCTTTGTAGCTTCAGTTCATTGGTACTTATTTATTTGGCATAAGAACTTAGACTTCAGGATGTGAAAAATTTGACTATGCTTTAACCAGGGCTGGTTGCATGATTGTTCAAACTCTCAAATTTCTCTCTATTTGTTTCTCAGATTTATTTATTAATAAAATGGGTACATTACTACATACACTCATGATGTAAGTATGATTAAATGAATTGGTACCTGGAACATGATGAATACTCAATTAGTATTAGCAATTATTAGCTCTTCTATATTACAGGTAACTCTTCAAGCATATGAAGATAACTGAGAAGATGCCACCTGTATGTTCTTTCTTTTTTATTATAGCATGTAATTGTACAAAGGGTTTCACCATGGTATTTCAAACATGCATATATTGAACTTTGATCAGATTAACTCCCTCTATTACTCTTTTTTCATCATTCCCTCTCCTCTTTTCTTTCTTTTTAGCAGTACTGGGGTTTGAACTCATGGTTTTGTGCTTGCTAGGAAAGCAAGCATTTGAGCCAGACCTCCTGCCCCTTTTGTTCTGGTTATTTTGGAGATAAGAGTGAGTTTTTGCTCAGGTCAGTCTAGATTTTGATCCTCCTATTTTATGCTTCACATAGCTGGGATGACAGGCACATGCCACCATATCCAGTTATTAGTTAAGATGGAGTCTTGCTAACTTTTTGCCTGGGCTGGCCTTGAATTATGACCCTCCCAATCTCAGTCTTCCAAGTGGCTAGGGTTACAGATATGAGCCACCAGTGACTGGCTTCTTTTCCTTTCCCTTTCTCCCTCTTTCCCTTTGTTCCCTTCATTCCCTGTGTTCCTTTCCTTCCTTCCTTCCTCTCTCTCTCCCTCTTCTTCATCTTTCTATCTTTCTTTCTCTTTCCCCCCCTTTTTTAGACAGGGTCTTGGTATGTAGCCCAGGATAGCCTCAAACTTTGTATGTAGCCCAGCTGGCCTCAAACTCATAATCTTCATGCCTTAGCCTCTCAACTGCTAGGATTACAAGTGTGCACACCATACTTGGCACCATATATTCTTTTCAACCCTAAGTAAAACATGGATCAATATCACAGGATATTGTTTTCAGACCCATTTCCAGATATCAGTCTTTGGATACACTTTTATTTTTGCTAATGTTCTTAAAAAGTGGTAGTGTAACATAACCTATATTCTAGACATTAACTAAGCATGACAAGTATAGCATGACTATTACTTCCTATGAGCTGAGCACATTTTAGGACTAACACAAGGTTTTAATGCAACCTAAGGTCATAAGATTAATTTTCTTAAATGTAGGATCTTCTGGCCAGCTAGGTTGGCTATTATCCCCAATCTGAATAACAGACCTCTTATCACTTACAGATTATCTCCAAATTACTCTTTGTGGGCCCTGACTCAGCACTATTAGCTGTTCAGTTTGGTATAAATCTGGTCAACTGAACTGTTATTCACCCCACATTTAATGACCTGTGTACCAGACATATACTGTGTGGGTCCTGGCTCTGCCCTCAGATCATCCCTCACTTTTTCCTTTCTGCTGTGTTTCAGGAAGGCAGACTTCTGTGGACTGTGTACCTGAGGCTCTTGATCAACAAACAAAAACCTGGACGGTAAGTCTGGAGGGTAGGTGGGAGGGAGAAGTAAGGACATTTTTCCCACATGTCTATGCTAGAGTGGCCTCTGCAGCAGCAGATGCACATCTTCCCTGAATCCAGATCCCATTGGGCAGGTCCACTGTGTTCCAGTGTTGTAAAATAACTATCCCAGGAGTTCAACCAGCCTTGCCCACCCTTTTTCTGGTGGTAGCTGTTGCTAAGTACTGATTCTCCCTCGTTGGCTTTTCAGTGTTTCACATTAAAAGAATTACTATTTCTGCTTTAGATTTCCATAGGTCTAATTGTTTCTGTTTCCCAGTTGATTCTGGCTATCTGAGATATTATGTTTCCAGTACTATCATTTCTGAAATGAAAATATACTGTGTACATGGTGTTACCTTCTTTACCATTGTAATGACTGTAAATAAGGTGAAAATATAGCTTTTCATGTCTTGATCTTACTGGAATTCAGGCAGGTTTCTAACATGACTGAAATAAATCTCTGAGGATTGCTTTCAATTCTTCTGTTAAACAGGTTGGTGAGGAATATCAAGTTAGAGTCCATAATTCCCAGGAGACTTTACCTCTTTTGAGAACCAGGACAGTGGTTTCTTGATTCCAGATTTCTTTATCCCTTGTTTCCCCAAGAGAAAAAAGGCACTGAGAGCAGAGATGGAGCTCCATTAGTAAATGATTTTAGCAAATGTTTTCCCAGGGCTTACATATATCATTACCTTTTCACTAATATATCCCTTCTTTTCCACTCTTTCTTCCCCATGCCCTTTCCCTCCAGTGGTAAAGGTCATTCCAATGGAAGACATGCTGCCTCTTTTCTCTACTTGTTGAAGTCATGCTCTCTCTTGTCTATCTTGGGCTTTTTGGTTGGTTTGAAGTACTTCTCTGAACTTCAGCCAATTCCTGGTGCTGGTTCTTCCCTGTCCCATCCCTGGCCCATGACTTCAGGCCGATTGGCCCTGTGTAGTCTTGCTCTGCATCTGTCTGGTATTCTCTGCACAGGCCACTCCTCCACCTGAGCTCCTCTCCAGACAGAGCTCTGGTATTCTCTGCACAGGCCACTCCTCCACCTGAGCTCCTCTCCAGACAGAGCTCTGTACTCTTTGTTTCAGCCATGCTTCTTGCCATCCACAGACCAATTGCTCCCAGTCATAGAGCTGCAACCTGGGTTTTCAGAATCCATAGCCCTTTATCACTGTCTCTTCCAGATTCACTAGCTATTCCACTTTTTATTTTTCCATGCATTTGAAATCAACTCTTTTTACTATATTTAATATGAATTGCTACATCTACAAAGAAGGTGCTATAAACCTATTGTAAGTTTATGTCATGGACTTTAAGATAAAAGCATGCTCTTTCTCTAATTCTCCTTTTTTTTTTTTTAATGGGAGACCTCACTGGGGTCCCAAATCCATCCTGCTTCCTTTAGAGGCCCCTGATCAGAATGAGATACTCTTAGGTGTTGATCTTCAACTTTTAATTTTTTTGCTTACATCCCTCCGAAAAGAATTAATGTACAATATGATTCCCTCTCTTAATGTTAAGTTGATTTTTAGACTTTTTCATAAGTTTCTATATTGGAAAATACATAATATTTAGGATTTTATAAATGCATTTTAGTAAAATAATTATTTCATTCGTACATATGTATCCAATGGCATCTAAATATTGAAGAAGGCATTGTTTATATATCCTATCACCCGCTGAAAAATACATACAAAAATTGTTGTCTAATGGTCAGAGCTTCATTGTATCTTTTTATTTTTTGAATATCACTTCCTATTTCACTTACCCTAGACAAGTTTATCTTAATGCAAATATGTTTATGTTTGACAGCTCTTTGATTTACTATCCTTATGTGTCTTACTATAAAATAGGTGGTGCCTAATTAGCACATATATTATTAAAATGTAAAATGTTATATAAATATTGATAATTATTAAACATAAAAGATAAAAAATTATTGGAAATGGGTCCCTTTTTAAAATTGTTCATGAATCTGAGGATATATATATATATATACATATATGGCTTATAGTTAGAATGATTCTATGAGGTAGAATGCAGAATAATTCTATTTTTCACTTTTTGTAATTGTAAGGGCTAAGAAACCTTGTTCATATGAGTTAGTTGATGGGAATTAGAAGCAATTTTGTTATAGTTATGTATAATATTCTTTAAATGACATGATTTATGTGAAAAAACTTTCTCATTTTTTCTTATTGGCAGCTAACTCTAGCTGCAAGACTAGCATCCTTCAATTTTGTAGAGAGCAGAGCATTTGATAGCCTCTGCTTTGCATAAGAATCATTTCAGTCATGCTAGTTCCATAGGTGTCAATATTTCTGGTCACTCTTTTGCTCAGCACTATGGAGGTCTTAAACACTGCAATGGACTGCATTTGTGGTGAGAGAGGAAGGCTTTTTATGAAAAGGCAAAAAGCAATAGTAAAAGAGGAAGTGTTTTAGGGGAATCCCAAGAGCCCTGTGTGGCAAGCACACTCTCAGGTTCATCAGCTTTGGGAAAGAGTACTTGGGGAAGATGGAGATCAGAAACTTGCTTCCTAACACTGCCAGTGCTTATGCATCCCTTAGGAAGTCTTTGTGATCCCTATCTGCCCCAGTATGATAGCCATTACTTAAGTAACAAATCTCTCCATATCTGAGGAATCCTAGATCCACCTAAAAAGTAGACATCCAGAATGAGAGGCAGTTGCAGCCTGAAAGAGTAGAATGGATGACCCTCTAAGTGCCCAAGGTTCCTAAATACACTATAGAGTTCAAATATGGATCAACAAATGTGAGGGTGGTGATTTAGGTATATGTGAGAGGATCTTAAGAATGTACGGCTTTGTACATTCACATATTAGTTGAACTCAGACTAACATCAGTATTCTAAAGTTCCTCCCCACTGATGCCAAGATGTAGGGAATACAATAATGACAGCAGTTACATCTCAGCCAGTGTCTCTCCTGGTGACTGGCTAATGGTTGAAATGTGGTGAGGTCACTGTCCCTGCAGCAACTGAGTCTTTTAGTAGCGTCTCTGGATACCTTCTCTATGCTCAGAACCACGCTCAGTTCTTTATTTCTTTGAATGTTTACAACAATCCTGTATGGTAGAAGATACTATTATCCTTCTTTCACAAATAAGAAGAATGTGACATTATGAAAGATGAAATAACCACCTAAGGACACAGACCAAATCAACATTCACCCTCATGTCTAATCCTTCTTGGGTATCTGTCTTTGTACCAAGTCATAGTCACACCATTGCTGCCAAGATCATTAATCTTTGGGGGCTCAAATACACAAGACTCTCCAGAAGACAGAGCAGATCCTCTAAGGCCTAATAAGTAGAATGGGGAGGGCCAGAGAGCAGCTGGCACAGCTTAACTGAAATGATTCAGTAGGCACAAGCCAATCAACAAGTTGTTGAATCATAGTTGTTTCATGTCTTGCCCCAAAAGACCTTTCTCAGAAAAATTAAAAGAATAAATGTCCTCTTTAGATTTAGCTCGTGGCTCTGTTGGGGTGGAGAGATCCCTAAACCCAGAGAATTTGTTACAGGTATTGACTTAGCTAGACTCTTGGGCCATCCACTTTACTTCTCTGGACCTTGGCTCTTTATCTTCAATAGATAGGACTTGGTCTAAAACTTTTCTGACCCAAATTAAGAAAAAAAATCTTTACACCATGGCCTAACACACACACACACACACACACACACACACACACACACACACAATAACAGTTTAACAAAACAACACTCAGAGAGCTAGGGTGTAGCTCAAATGGTAAGAGTACCCGCAGAGCAAGTACAAGTCCCTGAGTTCAAACCCTAGCTCTGAAAAAAAAAGTTGTTTATTAAAACAACACTCAGCCCTAGTGTGTGATGCCCTCTGATCTATTTATTCAATTCTATTCAGTCATTTTGTGGGTGGTGGAGGAAGTGTCTATCTAGTTGCTACTCACTAAATTGATATTTTATTCCATTAATGAGTGGAAAATTATGGCTTAAAAATCTCTGGACTAGAGGAATAAGCTACTAGAACAGAGGAGCTTTCTAATCACATCAGGAATGTTCCACGGAAGAACTATGAATCAGGCAAAGACCCTCGCAGGGTCTCATTTTCCTGGCTTCCTCTAGCCCCACTTTTGTTTCTACAACTCCTACCTCTGTTTACCTTACTTTAGCTGCTTTATACAGAGACATCAAAAAATGTTTCTGAGCACAGTATTTGTAGCCCTCTGAAATTTCTTTCTCCTTAAAACTGTTCTCCAGGTTGTGCTTGAGCTACTGTTAGTGGGTTTCTGTTCCTTGCAGCTAATTCAGTCCATCTGCTGGACTCTAGTCCATGGATGATTCCATGGATTCTAGTCCCTGCAACCACTCACCTTTGACTTTCATGGTCAGGTACTTGTAGTCCCAGGCGACCCCACAGATGACCAGGCAGCGGTACTGCCCTGCATCTCTCACTTGGACTTGGGGGATGTGGAATAAAGCCTTTCCCAGGGGCAGCTGCTCCTCTAGCAGGGTGGCTCTCTCACTGTGTGAGGATGTATCATTTCCCACCTTTTGCAAGCTGGCTCTTATTTCTTCAAGTTGCATACAATCTCCAGTGTCAAAATCACACTGCAGGGTCACATTGCTGCCGTAGTCTACTGTGTACACTTCTTTAGGGACTGTCACTGTAAATAATGCTGAAAAGGAAAGACACTTTGCTCTTGTCTGTTTTTTATGTCACATTTCAGTGCTTCCAGAATGAGCACTGAGACCCCTTCCACTGTCATCTCCCAGTCATTCTCTGGTCATTCCCTTGGGTTCTTCTCCCCCTTCAACCATCCCATCCGGAAAGATTTTTTTTTTTTGACAATACTGGCATTTGAATTCAGAGCCGTGAGCTTGCTAGGCAGCTGCCTACCACATGAGCCATGCCTCCAAACCTTTTTGCTTCTGTTATTTTTCAGGAAGCATCTTGCAGTTTTGCCCAGGCCCACCTGGACCTTGATTCTCCCTCCTTATGGCCTCCCAATTAGCTGGGGTAATAGGCACGTGTCTCTATGCCCAGCATATCTGTTGAGAGGGGGTCTTGCTAACTCTTTGCTCAGGCTGGCCTACAGCTGTGTTCTTCCTGATCTCTGCCTCTCAAGTGGCTGTGAACCACTGTGTAGGGCCCAAGAGTAGAGTTCTTGGTCCACTGCCCTGAGGTCATTCTCTTCCTTGAGCATTCCCACATGTATGGATGACAACCTTCCAGTTCCTTTCTGGCACCCCAGCAGGAGCTTCTGATAAATGCACTTATGGTCCCCACAACATCTCCCACCAGCTCCCCTAGAGCCCTGTAGTCATTCCAGGTCATCCTTCATGTGAGAATGAAATTTCTCTTTATGACTCCTCTGCCATCAAGGTCTGCATCCACTTACTTAATTGCCTTTACATCCTATTATCTGGCTCATTAGCTTCAATCCATATGAATCGATTTATACCTTTCTATGCTAGCTATCACTTCCCTTAACTAGTGATAGAAGTGACAATGATTACTTGTTGGGTTTTTTAGTCTTCCTAGGAAGCCAGTGAGGTCGGCAGTCCTATTATCCTGTTTTTAGAAAGTGAAACTGAGGCACAGAAAAGTTAAGCAAATTGTCCAGGATCACTCCAAGTATTTCTCTAAGTCTCAAATGCTGCTAATCACCACATCATATGAACCCACTATAGATGTTTTCTATTTTATATTAATAAAGGGGAACAGACAATGGAACTAGTACTTAGTGTGTATCTACTATGACACTTTATAACTCATTTCATCCTGAAAACATGACCTGAAATACATTGTTATTAAAGTTTTATGTTTGAGGAAGCTGGTTCAAAGAAGCTGGCTTCAGGAATACAGCTAATAAGTTTAAAATTCAGAGCTGGTCAGTGTTTAATTTCCAAACTTGCAGATTCTTCTACTCAATCAGTATTTCCCAAACTGTGAGGCACATACCACTAGAATATGTAAGATAATAAAAGCTTAACATGAGTTGAATTATTTAGAAAGAAATTTATCTCCTTTTCAAATTTGTCTCAGTCCTTCAATTACATATAATTTACAACTAGGCTCATATCTTTATCACTGGCTATTTTTACTTTTTAAAGAAAACAGGAAGCTTCCAGGCAGATAAACGGCATCAGGGCAGAATTTAATTACACTGATTTATTTTCATTGCATTTACTGTTGTTTGGCTAGTGAAAGTGATACTGGTTTTCTACGTGTGCAGAGTAACTTGTTTTGTTAAAAAAAATAAAATGTGAATTGATTTAAATAACTCTAGAAAATAGTATAAAATGGCCAAACATGGCAAAACTTGTGAGTAGTGTTTGCATGCAGAAAGCATGAGAAACTGTACAAAATTATTCTGCTCCTATCATTAATAAATGGGTATCCTATGATGGAACTATGTGAAGATATTGAAGTAGTTTCTGAATTACTGAAAATTAAAACAAATTATGTTTAGTAGAGCTTGTTTCATTCACTTATTAATTTATTTAATCATCCACTCAACAAATATTTGGAGCTTCTTTTAAACATTCTCTATTCAAGGAGTCATTTAAGTATAAAATATTATATGGGAAAGCATAGCATTTAGTGACAGATGAGCCTGGGTTCAGGTCCTGACCACATCAGGATTGGGAGTCCTTTGCTTGGGAGTGCACCATTTAACCTCTATGAATCTCAGCCTCTTTTCTGTAAAATGAGATTGGTATCTACCTCTTAGTATTGAGGGGAAAACTAGGCATGGTGGAACATGCACAGTGCCCTGGTCTGGCAGCTTGTAGGCACTTGGCAAATTTTCTCTTGTACCATGTTTTAATTATTGGGAAAGTAATAATCCATTTATAGAATACATAGCTATTCTATTTTAGCCAGATATTTTACTAACTGGGATAGTTCATTCCCTGACTAGATTCAACAGTATAAGTAATTTTGGGGTTTCCTGCTGTATTAGTTACTTTTGCATCATCATGACCTGGGGTGAATGTCTTAAATACATGGGGGAACAAGGATTTCAGAGATTCATGGTTGGTTGGCCCCATGTGCTTCAGCACATGAAGGAAGAGACTGCTCACTTTGTGGCTGACAGTAAGCAGAGACCTGTAAGGAAGGGACCTGGGACCAGGTATGACCTTCAAAACCCACTCCCAGGGAACTACTGCCACCATTTAAGCCCCACCTCCTAAAGTTTCCACAGCCTCCAAAATAGCACTACCAACTGGAGACCAAGTATTCAACATAAGAGTCTGGGGGCAGAGCATTTCATATTCAAACCATAGCACCTGCTACTTGAATAATTCTCAGTGCAATTTTCATCTAATTCAAGTTTTCCTTCCATTATCCTGAATATCTTAGAAGGCAAATAACCAGATTGAATTTTGTTCCTCTAGTATGTAACACAAACTAAATCTCAATTAAGGGTTTGGGAAATAAATGACAGAAAAAGAGAGACAGAGAAAGAAAAGATGAGCCTGAATATATTCACTACCACTAAACTGGCCTTTGCCAGAGATCACATGACTTGGCGTTCTCAGTTGCTGCACACTGGATAGTGATATGCATAAATGAGTTTTTTAAAAAATGACTGGCAAGTATACCTCTTGCCTTCACTCCCTGTCTTAATCACAGCTAAAACATTAATGTGCCTTTCTACAGAGATCTATGGTACTGAGCAGAGTTCACATATATACAGAATTCTTTTGATGCCAGATATTACATATCTGTGCTTCGGGATCTGCTGTATGATTTCATTTTGTGGAATCCACTGCACATTTATAACAATGTCTCATATACTCCACCATACTGTCCATGATGGAACCCTCTTAAGGCGATTCCTTTATGATGGAGCCATCTCTAAATAACTAAGAGACACCTGGTGCCAAATCCATTCTGTCCCAAGAGAATGCATATTCATTTATTCATGAACAGTGTATTAACTAGCTCCTAAATGCCAGGTTTAGGATTTTACCACTACTTTTACTCTTCTCATAGTACTTCCTTTTATCATTTTACTTTAGATACTAAAACAGGAAAGAGGGAAGGAGTTGGGAGCATGCAAGGAAGGTTGGTTTCTGTGTCTGATTAATGAAGAACTGGATAGATTTTGGTGTGGGCTGCACTGAATCTGTTTAGCAAATTTATTTACCACACTCTTCTTTCTTCTCATGAGAGAAGGAACGCCTGTAACTTCCTCTGGAACTCCCCTTAGCATACAGCAGAACTCCCCTCTTTGCTGTTCAAACCTTTTCTAAACATGGTTTTCTTCTCTTTTCACTTTCCCCTCTGCCTTGCACAGAGTATGTTCTAGGGCTTATAGGCTTAAAGTATGCTACTTTTCAGACTGGTGACATTTTTTGGCTGGTATATTCAGAAGAGGAAAGAGCAATTAGAGGACACAAATCATGCATCTGAGTACTTAAGAGTGATTGAAGATTGTTATTTGGTCCAATTTTGTCCCAAATAAGTCTTCTGAGACATGCAAAGCTTTGATTACCCCATATAAAATGAGGGGTTTAAGAAATGCAATACATTTTTTGAAATTTTAAAACATTCTTACTTTTTTGTATATTATTGAGGAAATAAAATACTCAAACAATTCTGTGAAGAGGTTTTTTCAAGCATGGTTGCGCATTAGAGTCATTAAGCTGAGGGCCATGACCTTGGCTGACATTGGAACCACCTGGGAGGCTGTCTTAGCCTGTTTAGTATTGCTTTAACAAAATACCTAAGGATGTGTACTTTATAAAGAGGCTCATGATTGGTGGCTGTACAGCTCAGGCAGCATGACGCTTAGCATCCAGATGAGGGCCTTACAGCTGTGTCACAACACAGTGGAGAAACAGAAAGAAAACTTGCCACGTACAGTAGAGGCTAAGTGCTTGGGGTGGCTTAGCTTTTTAACAACCCACTCTCTAAACTCAGGTTTAATCCATTCATGAAGGTGGAGCTTCTGTGACCTGATTACCTTCTACTGGGCTCCACCTCTTAGAGGTTCAACCACCTCAACACCACCACACTGGGACTGCGCTCCCAGAACATGAGCCTTTGGGGAACACATCTGCAAGTCATGGTAGAAGATTTAAAAGAAAATACAAATGCCCAGACCCCAGTTTGGCTCCTTTATGTTAAATTCTTTCAGGGGTGGGGCCAGCATCAAGTTTTTAAGATCAATTTTCTGGGAGCTTCTAGTGTGTAGACAATAGTGAGAAGTATTCATTAGACAAATAAAACACCTGCAGTTGCAAACACCTTTTACCATCAAGTCAAAGTGTTGTCTTCAGTTTCTCCTGAGAGCTAGTTAAGAAACGCAGAATCTCAAGCTTGCCTTAAACCTAGAGAACTAGGATCTGCATTTTAACAATATGGAGACAAATCACATGCACACTAACATTCAAGAAGCAATTGTAATACTGGTTTGCATTTGGACAGTTTTTGAACTTGGAGAGCTTGTTAGGAGGTTCTAGCAGGGGTGCACAGCTACTCATATAACTCAAAGAATGGTATTCCTCTCTTGAGGAAGGTGATCCTCTTTGACCAAGTAGACAACTTTTACAGGGAGGCACATGGAGCAGTGAGGGAAAAAGGGAACACCCACTGACCCAGACAGATGTCCCAAATCAACCCTGTGATCAATGAGGTGACAGATGTCGCTGCCAGATCACCCTCACATCCTGAACTGTTATTGGGATGTAGAATAATAATGAACATTTCTTAAACACAATAGGTGAGACACTGAGCTAACCCTTACATCATATCTTATTTTATACAGTAACCCTCCCTGCAAGGTAGGAGTTGCTACCACATTTTACAGATGAGGAAACCAAAGTGACACAATTTGTTGAAGGTCAAAGAGTGGTGGCCATAGAACGGGAATTCAAATTCATCTTGGTCCTCAATGCAAGGCCATCCCTGTGCTCCTAATAACTTTACAGATATTACTATATTTTTACTCTTAAGTGTAAACTATATCCATGAATGAATAATATGTACTTATTATCTTTATGTTAAGGAAATGACATTTTGTTCTCTAGTTCATGTACCACACATTTACTAAATTAAACTACAATGTAGCATTGACCTTCTGAAGTTATCAGACAAAGAAGAAAATTGGAAACTTTCCACAACTGTGAAATTAAGCAAATGACATAACTTTCCTCATTCATTTGAGGCCTTAGCAAAGCTAAAGAACAAAGGACTTAGCAAATCATGAAAAATTCATACATGCAAGCTGTTTAGCCAGATTAAAACACCTAGCTTGGATAAAGCTGAAATCTTTTTGAAAATTCTGGGGTTAACTTTGCATTTTATTTGCAACCAGACATCAATGAGCATTAGCACCTGCCACATCTTCAGGAAACACAAAACAAATCATTTGCATTATCTCCCAAGATAGCTTCCTCTTTAAGCTAATTTTGTACTTTTTTTTTCCATTTAAAAACAGAAGCTTGAATTTTCTCAGACTTCCTATACAATGTACTTAAAAAGTGAGAGGGAAATAGAGGACTACTGTATACAGCCATGTTCTTCACAAAACTGAAGTTTCTGGTTAAGGACAAAATCCTGCTCTGTTCACCTGACTCATGCTCTGTTCTGTGAACAAGCAATGCAAGGAGACATCTCTTGCCTTATTTCTCCCCAACCTGATTCTTCTCCTTTGTATATCTCAGCAGTCAGCAGAAGTAGTGGAATTTAGGCCAACTGGGATGACTCAAAATGTGGCCTCTGCCCCAAAGTGACCTCAAATATTATCATGGTCATGTGTCCCCCAGCTTTCACCCACCTCTAGAGGATGAATGAGAAAAGGATGATTGGGTTTTTTTCCCCTCCTCCAAGACATAATAAGGCATAAAAATAAATACTGGGATGGAAGTACACTGCATGTATACATATGAAGAAAGCATAAAACACTATTTGAAACAGGGGAGAGGAAAAGGAGAATGGGAATGTAACAGAGAAGGTGAACTTGTTCCAGGTACACTGTACACATGTATGGAATTATCACAATGAAATCCCCTTGTATTATGGGTGACTGATAAATCAAAAATAAAAAATAAATATTGTCCCTTAAATGTGTCTAGGATATAAGATATTCTTGTGTTTTGCAACAAAAATATAAGAAAAAACAACTATAAAGCTACAGTAATCAAGAGAAGGTGATACTGGCAAAAATCTAGACACACAAATCAATGGAACAGAACAGAGTCTAGAAAAAGACCTACACAAATATGAGTTTTGACAAAGACTAAAAGCTACTTCTACGGAGAAATAATAGACTTTCCAACAAGTGGGACGGGAGCACTGGACATCTGTGTGCAAAAATTAAACGAACCTCAACCTATATTTCACACCCTATACAAACATAACCCAAAATGGATTATAAATCTAAATGTAAACTGTACAACCATAAAATGTTTAGAAGAAAATCTTTCAGCTCACAGGCTATTCAGAGACCTTAGACATGATGTCATGAACATGATACATAAAAGAAAACATTGGTAAAGTAAATGCCATTAAAATTAAAATCTTTGCTTTGCAAAGACACTGTTAGAAGAATGAAAACATAGCCAGGCCTCCGGTTCATGCCTGTAATTCTAGCTCTCAGAAGGCTGAGACAGAGGACTGAGAGTTCCAGGCCAGTCTGGGATACATAGTGAGACTCTGTTTCAAACAAAACAAAAAACAAAAAAGATAAACCACAGAATGGAAGAAAATATTTGCAAATCACATATCTAATAAAGGACATGTATCTGGATTGTTTAAAGGACTCTCAAAACATTATAAAAAAAAAACAAGCAAAAATTGTCAAATCGTTTGAATACTTACTTCACCAAAGACAATATGTGAAAAACCAGTAAGTACATGAAAATATGCTTGACATCATTAGTCACTAAAAAATGCAACTAAAAATCACAAGGAGATAGGTCTGCATTCCTATTAGACCAATGTAACCTAGAAAATAATGTCAGCACCAAATGCTAGTGATGATGAGGAGCAACTGAAATTTATATATTGCTGATGGAAATGCAAAGGTAGTATAACTGTTAGGGAAAGGTTTGGCAATTTTCTATAAAATTAATTGCAATTACCATATGACCCAGCAATTCCACTCTCAGTATTTACCCAAGTGAAATGAAAATGTGTGCTCAGGCAAAAACCTACATGTGATTGTTTATAGCAAATTTATTTTAAAACTACCCCAAATGAGAAACAACCTGAATGTCCTGCAATTGGGGAATGGATTAACAAAATGTAGTACATACACACAATGCAAAATTACTCAATAACAAAAAGAAATGAACTATTGATACACACAATGACACGGATGAACTTCAAAGCATTAAGCTAAGTGAAAGAAGCCAGAGTTTTAAAAAGAGTGCGTACAATGCACACTGTGTGTATGTATGGAAATATCACAGCAAATTCTATTAATATGTGTAATTAATACATGCTAATAATAAAGAAGGTGATAACTATGATTAAAAAAGAAAGAGTTATCCAAAGCCAGCACCAGTGGCTTATGCCTGTAATCCTAGCTACTACTTGGAGGTTGAGATAGGAAGGACTGTGGTTCAAGACCAGCCTGGTTAAAATTTTTTGTAAGACATCTCATCTCAACAGAAAAAAAGCTGGGCATGGTGGTGCATGACTATTGTCCCAATGATGGTGGAAAGCTTGAAATAGGAGGATTGCTTACCAGGCTGGCCTAGGCGAAAAGTGAGACATCTCCAAAATAACCAGAGCAAGGGCTGTAGGTGTGGCTCAAGTGGTAGAGCTCCTGCCTATCAAGTGTGAAGCCTTCAGTTCATATCCCAGTAACACTCCCCTCCCACCAAATGCATATAATGAATAATCTCATTTATATAACTTTCTAGAAAGATTAAAGCTGCAATGATTATTGGTTTGCCAAGTCATATTCAGAATTAGCATTCACCATTGTCTTTAGGAGGTCACAGGCTTGAGCATTAATCCAGAGAAAAATGGAAATAACTGCAATGACCATCAATAGGGGACTGGCTAAATAAAGCAGAGCTTGTCCAATGAAATATATATAGTCACTTAAAATTTAGTACCAATGTTCACTGATTTGGAAACTATAAGGAATGTATGCTTACTGAATGGTTAATAAGATTTCTTTTAGCAATCTTTAATAGTTTATTTTACAGAAAAATGGCTATGAGGAGGGTTTGGAGGGGAAGTTAGTTGGGCTGGGCAGATGAAGTTTCTGGGGAGCTGTCAAGTTCTACTTCTTGATCTGGGTGGTGCTCACAAAAAAGTGTAATGTTAAGCTTTACACTTGTTTCATGTGGTTTTCTGTATTCATGGTATATTTTACAACAGAAAAGCTTAAAAAAAAAGAAAGAAAAGTTGTAAAAGCTATTTGATTAAGAAAAAGTAATCTGTGAACCCACCAAGAGGTAGAACACTACTGACATATATCCACTGCCTCCACCAGAAGAAACTGACAGAAGAATCTTGTACTTCTTAATCGCTTATTCTTTCTTTCATATATGTAAGTATGCTCAAACAAAATGCTGTTTATAAAAGGGACACTGTATTGTGTATCATCTTTCTGGGCTTGACTTTTTTTACTCAACGTTAGCTACTAAGGTCATAGACACACTGGCATTTTTTTTGACATTGGGAAATAATTGGCATTTATTTTCCAATGGCACATTAATTACAATTACTCAAATGCATATATTTAAGCCAACACAGAAATTATAGTGCCTTTGAATTCACTCATGAATCCAACAGTTTTAAATCAAAATGAACACATCTTGTCAACTTACTGAAGAAAGTACCCATGAAACTCAAACACAATTCCTTTAAAACCACTTAAAGAAATCTACTATATTCCTTCTATTGAGCTGCTGCTTTTTGAAACACGGTGTTGCAATTGTCCAGTATTAGCTTAGTACTCCTCGTGTCACAGGTTCCCATGCAGCTGTGTTCATAAGCAGACACCAGGACAAGATTATTTTTAGAGCAAAATTGAGAAACACATCATCCACATGTCTTTAAGAATGAACTACAACCCTGAGGTTGTGAGACTGAGGCACCTCTGACTCATGCCTGTAGTCCTAGCTACTTTAGAGGCTGAAGTCAGGAGGATTGTATTTAGAGGACTGGCATGTTTCTGTAATTAATTTACTTGCAGGCTGTATAATATTCTTTTCTGCTAATAGACCATGATTTCTCTACCATTGTTTTTCCAGAGCATTGGAATTGTTTTTGCTTCTTTGAAATGATTAAATTTTTTGAAGTATTATTTTTAAAATTTAAAATTAGAAATGGCTGGGCATGGTAGAACATGTCTGTAATTCCAGTAGGAACCCCAGGTGAAGGCTGGCTTCATAATGGAACTTTAAGTGGAGCCTTGGCTACATAATGAGTTTGAGACCAGCCTGGGTTATATAGCGAGAGCCTGTCTCAAAAAACATAAAACAAAAATATAAATGTACACAGGGAGGATCCTAAAGTATCATATAGATGTAATTCATATGCATATATTTTTTCTTTTGTTTTTTAAAATTTTATTAGCATATAGTAGTTGTACAGTGGGATATAATATGATATTTATATATGTGCTTACGATATATCTTAGAATTACCTCCTCCATCATTCTCCCTCTTCCCCCTTCGTCCCTTTCTTAGAACAATCTCAACAAGTTTCATTCTTCTATTTTTATATATGAATACAAAATACATCCACAATATTCATCCTTATTCACCCTTTCCTTATAAATTTTTTAAAGTGTATATTGATGGTCCAGGGGTTTTGCCTGGGTACTTCAGGCCTGCATACATTGTTCCTTATGGTCTAAGATTGCACAGGGGCAGCTAAGGAAGTGAGGTCTCAATCTGATAGCCGTGGCTTTCTCTGAGGGATCAGATGTTGTAGCCCAACTGCTCTCATTTGGTTTTTAAAGCTTCCCTATATTAAAAAAGTTGTCATTATACAAATGATGCCTAAATAACATAATACTTACAAAAAGTTTAAATAAATAAGTAAACATAATGGATAAGATTGTCTTTTTCGCCCTTTCCCAGGGTAAAACGCCCATCATTTGTCAGATTTTTTAGTATTTTTTTTTCTCCTCAAGTAACTTTCTTTGACATTGAAGCTTTCTAATTAGAGATACATAAAATGACACAAGCTAAAGAAAACACTGATGATGAGAAAGCACTGTAATCTAGACAGGTATTTAATATTTGTATGAACTGAAATTATCTGTGCAGAAAGAGAAAGAATTCTGAGTTTATGGAGAAAGCAAGAAAGTACTATTTTAGTTAGTTTGTCAACATAAATCATCACACATATTGTTTAATTTTGTGAAATGTCTCAACCAGGCAGGGTTCCTTGCAAAGGAAGCATGAAATATTCCCTTAGCTGGCACTTTGGGGACAGGATAGAAAGAGGCAGAATATTGGGGTCTTCTTTTGAGAAAGACACCAAGTCTATTTCTCTGCTGTCAGATTAGGCTAGGCAGCCCAAGGGAGGGAGTGGAGTGTGCTTGGAAGAGCAATCTGGGACCAGCCGGATGAGAGAAGAATGATCCTATAATCCTAGCTACTTGGGAGGCAGAGACCAGGAGGATTGTAGTTGGAGGCCAGTGGGGATGAAAGGGGGTCACAAGACCCCATCTCAACCAATAAAAGCTGAGCATGGTGGAATGCATCTTCACATAGATGATAGCAGGAGGCATAAATAGGAGGATTGCATTCTAGGTCAGCCCTGGCAAAAAAACACGAGACTCTATTTGAAAAATAATGAAAGCAAAAAGGACTAGGGGCGTGGCTCAAGTGGTAGAGCACTTATTTAACAAGTGCAAGACCCTAAGTCTAAACCCCAGGGGGGATTAAAAAAAAACAGGTTATCAAGTTTCATTTCTAAACCAAGGGTAGAATGTTAGGTGATTTTCCGTGGGGTTAGTGCTGCCATCATGGAGGATCTAATCCCATGTCCCTGACTCTGTCTTCCTCTCTTACTTCCTAGTGTTTGCCTGAAATAGTGGTCCTGACTGCACACCCCAGAGGTCTAAAATATCTTCCCTAGGAAAACAACCACCGCTGAAACTGCTTTCCTTCCGGCTCAACAACATCCTCCAGCAAATGTCCCTTTTTCAAGTTCAAAGGCACAGCCTTCAGGTTCATTGTTTACTGGGGCTTAGGAAGACTGAGTTTTCAACTTACTTAAACCACATTAAGGTATAAATGACCAATGGCTGCTGCATTTGCTTTTTAAAAGAGGAACTCACATGAACATATAATAATTGGAAGAATTCTACAAGAGGCTCTTTACAGCAACAAAGTCCTCTAGATGTCTCCCTCATCATTATCTCCTTGTTCTTTCTGACTGCAGGGAAAGTTATAGCTGCTTGGCATTTTATCTTTAAGGTAACTGAACCACTGCCCTCTTGCATTAGTTCAGATCCACGTGGTCTGACTGATCCTGTCTTTCTTTCATTACTCTTATTGGATAGTGGGGATAGAAGGATCAATATTCTCAGTCCCTGTCTCTTTAAGATGGGGATATTGGAACACACAAAGCATACTGGGCACCATTCTTTTGTGGCTCTTGAAACAGCCAGTAATCACACTTCCTCTCAAAGAAAGCTGTCAGCCTGAAGACCACATTGTCATTATTGGCCTTGGCTAGGGGCTACCACCTGCTTCTCCATCTCCTCCCTCCCTCTGTCCTTTCTTACCTGCTGTCCAGTGAAGCTGCGACCCCAGGCTCAACACTAGCAGGAGGAGGAACATGGTCTGTACTCGACCTGAAATAGACATTTGAAAGTCTCAGGGCTTAACACAACTTTTTTTCAGTCTCATGATGTGGTGATTTGTTCACTCCTGAGACCAAAATAATGACTCGCAAGCAAATCTTTTGGGGGAGGTGGGAAGAGACGTTTTAAGGTTGATTGCCAGGAGGAGATGGGATGTAGGGTAGGAGGAAGTGAGACAGTCTTTCTCAATCCAAATGAGAAGCTCTTCTTCCTTTTCTAATGGCCTTCTCGGGAGTTGTCCACACTTGTGGTTATCTGCATTCTTTGTGTTTCCCATGAAGTCTTCCGTAGTTTCTTCAGTAGCAGACCCTCAAACTCCGACCTTGTTTGTCAAATGATTAATGTACACTATCTTCCCTAATGGGCCTGGAAGTCAGGGAGTTACACCCTTGAGCCTAGGGTTCAGCAGAGCAGAACTTGGCGTCTCAAAAAATACTTGCTAGTTGAGTAAGCAGCAAAGCGGGCAAGCTCTCTTGAGTGCTGCAATTGGGCATGCCTACCACTCAAACTACCTCTTCCTCAGAGGTTTAGACGGGGAAAACAGAGCTCCGACTCTGTTGTGGGTGGCTCACCTTGGACCTGTTCCACCTCCTGTGCTTCCACCTTTGATCCCAGGCTTTCTAATCCACAGGATGCTCATGGTTGAAGGCAAAAGGGACAGGGTCAGCCACCATCAGAAATTCACTCCTCAAAGGGGCTTTTGAATTTAATCTGGGGAAAGCTGTTGGAGCCATACATCTGCTCGGAGTGTGATGGAGAGTCAGTGGAGGATTTGGACCAGGGGTAGGGCCTGACTGCATTTGCATTTTTATGAGAGGATGGTGCTTTGGTTAGGCAATAGACTACGGTTGGGAGAGAGAGTCAGTTGGCAAGGCAGAAGCAGAATGTCTTTGCAGAAATGTACAGTTTGGCTTAGGGTTGTTGTGGCTAGTGGAGGTGAGAAGTGGTCTGTTGGGGGTTTTACACATTTTTTTCTTTGTTCTTTAAATTTATTTAAAAAATTCAACAGCTTTACTGAAATATACTTGATACACAAAAGAGGGTTCTCTCTTTCCATTTAATACAGACTTAAAAAAATACACAGTAATGGTGGACTATGTGAGGGGAGGGGGATAGGGGAAGAAAAAAAGCAAAGGATACTGAGGGGTGAAGAGGATGAAGTATGCTGGATATATACATATGAAGACAGCATAATGAGACCCACCAAACACTGAAAGACGGGGGAGGAGGACAAGGGTGGGAATGGGATGGAGGGGTGAACTTGTTCAGGGTACACTGTATGCATGTATAAAATATTCACGATGAAATCCCCTGTATTATTAATGCAGAATAATTCAAGAATAAAAATTTAAAAGTATACAGTACAATTCAGTGATTTTTATGTATTCACAGAATTGTGCAACCAACACCACTGTCTAATTTTGGAACATTTTCATTATCCCCAAAGGGAACCATATTCATTCAAAGAAACTCCCTATTCCCCCTTCCTTCTCTTCCCAGCCCCTAGCAACCAACCACTGATCTGCTTTCTGTCTCTATCAATTTCTAATGCTTGACATTTCATGTACATGGTAACATACAATACTTGGCCTTTTGTGACCAGCTTCTTTCACTGAGCATAACATTGTCAAGGTATATTATAGCACTCATCAGTACTTCATTTACCTTCTAATTAAATAATATTCCACTGTATAACATGTCATATTTTATTTTCCCATTTGCTATGTGATGGATATTTGAGTTGTTAACTGTTCTGAGTAATGCTGCTGTGAACATTTAAAACAGTTTTTTAATATATATGCTTTTATTTCTTTTGAGTATATATGCAGGAGTGGAATTATTAGCTCAAATTGTAACTATGTTTAATTTTTGAGGAGCTGCCAAACTGCTTATTGAGTAGATGATTTGTAAATACCTTCTCTGTTCTGCAGATCGTCTTTCTAGTTTCTTCCCAATGTTCTCTAAGGCACAAATGTTATCATTTAATTGAAATTTAATTTCAAAGCACAAGTAGTTCAATTTTCATGAAGTCCAAATTATCTATTTTTTCTTTTACTTCTTGTGCTTCAAGAAACTATTCCACAGTGTGAAGTTACAAAGATTTACATCTACGTTTTTTCCTAAGAACTAAATATGTTTTACTTCATATATTTAGGTCTCTGATCCACTTTGAATTAATTTTTATATGTGATATGAGGTAAGCTCCAAACTCATTCTTTTGCACATGTACATACAGCTATTCCTGTATAATTTGTTTAAAAAAAAAAACACAACAGCTCTATCCTTCCTCTATTGAATTGTCTTGGCACCTTTGCAAAAAAAGATCACTTAACCATAGATATGAGGGTTACGTCTGGACTTTCAATTGTATTTCATTGAACTCAGTACCACACAGTATTGATTGCTGTGGCTTTGTGGTAAGTTTTGAAATCAGGAAGTGTGAATCTTTTCACTTTGCTCTCCTTTTCAAGTTTTTTTGTTTTTCTATTATGACCCTCTTGTATTTCCATTCAAATTTTAGGATGGGCTTATCATTTCTGCAAAAAAACAAAAAACCCAAAATAAAACCAGGAAACTGTCATTTGGTAGACATTGCATTGAATCTGTAGATATGTTTGAGGAATAGAGTCATTTTAATAATATCATCTTCCAGTTCATGAAGACAGCATGTCTTTCCCTTTACTTAAATCTGTATTTTGAAAGAAGATCTGAAGGGAATTTCTGATAATATCAATATGTAGTTTGAGAAAAATAGAGAAATATAGGAAAATTCCTAAGTTTGGGCCTTGAGCCACTTGGTCAGTGAAAGGCTATTTGTGAATATAGAAAGGATCTGTTTGATTTGTGATACCTATTAGACCTCCAAGTGGCAAAGTTCAGGAGGTAGTTGGATAACAAGTGGTCCAAAGTTTGATGTAGAGATTTAAATTTGTGGACTGGGAACATGGACCAATTGAAAAAAGAAAGAAAGAAAGAAAGAAAAACCCAAACAAACAAAAAACCAATGACAACACCCCCCCCTCAAAAAAAACACAAGAGCTATAATTTGTTTGTTATTTAAAGCATGGGGTTTCATGATCACCTATGGAGAGATGGGGGAAAAATTGTTTAGGAACAGACATGAGGCATTCTAACATATATAGGCTCTGTGAGGACAGGGCACCAGCAAAGAAGATGCAGAAGGGCAAAATGGCCAGTGAAAGTATATCTTAGCTGTATCTTTTGCTCTCTGTACTCTGATGCTTTGATGTGCTGGAGCCTCACCTTTGTTGACCTGGAACAATGGCTCTCCCAAGGTTAGCCAGTTCTAAGAGACAGTATCACCAGGGCTATGAGCACAACTTTCAAATGCAAACCTACCAATCCGAGTCCATACCTTCTGCCATCTCCTTTATTGGGTTCTTTCACTTTCCTATTCACTATCCATCTGCCTTAACCACCCCAGGGCCAGTTACAAAAAAACTCCAACACCCCAGAGCCTACAGAAATTATGCATATTAGCCAATCCTAAATGTTTTCCCTGCTTCTTCAATTTCTGTGGAAACTGCAATAAAGGCACCTGCCCACATTTCCCCTCTTTCTTCCTCTCCCTCCTGGCTGATCCTGGTGCTTCCCTGTGTGGCCTCCTGTGACATGGTGCACTTTTCTCTTGAGACCTGTGATTATAACAAACTCTTCTCAATGTCAAAATTGGCTGAGGACTTCCCACATTGGACATAAATTCCCTAAATAACAAAGTGTTTAGGTTGCTTTCCAGGAAATGCCTTAGGAATCTACCCAAGGATGGTCTGAAACTGTCTTTTCCAGGACTGACATGTGTGGAAATCAGCCATCCAGTCAATGACCTTTTGATATCAAAGGCTCAAAAATCCCCTGTGCAAACACAGTTGTCCAGAAAATAAGCATGCACCTAAAAGGCATGATGACTGCTAAGAACCTTTATGCCAATCTAATCAATAAACAGCCCCACCCCTCTCCTTTCCTATCAATCCCCACCAGGAAGGCAGATTTGAATTTTTTATTCCTGCCCCTGACATCCTAACCAGTGGACCTTTGAAATACAACTCTTTTTTTTTTTCCTTTGCAAAAACAGTGTCATAGTATTGGCTTCTATGTGGGTCAGGCAGCAAGCCCTTGCTTAGTAGTTGTCTCTGATCTGCTGACCTCACTATAGTTAAATAATAATAAAACTTACATTTTAAAACAGTACTATAGGGAAGGAGTGATCTGTAGAGATTAATGCTCCTGAGAGTTGGGTTTAGTAGTGTGGACGTCATCAACAACCCTAACAAGTGTGGATAAAAGCTTGAATGGGTTCAAGAGAGACTAGAAGGGAAGGATGGGGAGACAACAAAATGTGGGTAACTCTTTAGAGAGACAGGCTATAAAAGGGAGAAAAGAAATGAGGCAGTAGCTAGAAGGAAATGTGAGATCCACAGTGGGCTGTATTATTTTTGTTTTAGAAAGGACAATTTTATAGGAGGTAATGACTGCTCCCACAGGTAAATGTTCATGGTACACCTTAGCTGAACCTCACAGTCCTCTTTGTTTTTTAATGTAAATAAACTTGAAAAGTTATCATCTTAATGTGCACCTGCAGGTCTGGCACTTGACAGCATTCTTACTTTTACAACATGAAAGGATGACAACCAACAAAGTTCTAGTAATACAAAGGACTCCTGGATAACCCACCACTCGGCTTTAACTTCCCTTATTCTTTGCCAATCCAAGCGGACTTTCCTGGCACACTGCCTTCTTGGGCAATTAAGAGTCAGTCTATGGTATAAAGGTACTTTCCAATCAGCACACTCCTGCCCTATTAATCTTTCTTCTAGGGAAAATGTGCACCATACAAAGGTTAAGAGCTCAGGCTCTAAAATCAGAAACATTGTATTCAAATCCTGGTTTTACAAATTATTAGCATCTAATATGTTGAACAAATTTTGAAAATGCTGCACCTCATTTTCATGTAGTGCCAGTAATAGTAATAAAAATAATAATAATAATAATAATAATAATAATAATAATAATAATACCTTCCTCCAGCCAGAATCTTGGGGGTCATCTTACGCTGTCACTCATTTTGCAAATCACTGGTCCTATTACTACTACCTTCCGAATACTTCTTAGATGAACCTCTCTCCTTTTTGTCACCCCATTGTCAACACCTTAATTCAGTTTCTCACCATTTCTACTTATCCCTTAGCACAGCCTGCTTCTTGCTGTTTTTCTCTTCTAGTCTTTCTTCCCTGTGCTCTATTCTCTGCCTGTTGAGATGAAGGACACAGACCTTAGAGTCATCCTTTTTTCTTCTCAGAAGAAAGAAGTCAAGTCTGAGAAGAAAGAAGTCACATTTCTCGAATCTGGCTCCTTCCACTGCTTCCACATCAGTTGGAGCCATAACCATCTCTTGAGGTGATTTCTATAATAGGCTGATAACTGGACTCTATGATTCTAATTTCAATTTCTTACACTTGACTCAATACAGCAGCCAAAGTGATTTTTAAAAAATATGTCAAATTATACGTGCCCAAAATCTTCTAATGGCTCAACATTTCACTCAGAAAAATCCAAGGTCCTTCCAATAGTCCAGGCAATAGGAATCTCTGTCTTGGGCTCCATCTCTGAAGGATCCCAGTGTGGTCATATTCCTCACTGCAGTGTGAGGTTGTTTACAGAACCAGGAGGTTCTGCAGCCTTTGACGTTCCCATCCCACCTATCACAACCCGGATCCTTGGGACACTGGAGTCCTCTGTCTGAATGACATCCTGTTCCTAGGCCAGTATAGTTTCTTCCCCAGATCCAACAACCAAGGACAGACCTTACTGCCGGTGTGAATATTACTATATCTTGACACTTTCACTGCTTTTTCTTTTACATAAGGTAAGACTGCTTTATGTAAAATTGCAACAGCATTCCTACCCCCAGCCTTAGCATTCTCAACTCTCCTTATCTATCTCTTATTTTCCCAAAGCAGTTATTATTACCTAACATATCATATAGTTTACTCCTTTATTATATTGTTGTTTATCATTTTCTGTAAGAAGAGAAGCACTAAGAGAATGGGGATCTTTGCCTTCAGTCCCTAAATAGTAAGTAGGCATTCAGTATTCATTAAATGAATTACCCTTCACATAGCAGGTACAATAATGTCCGGAATAATCAAATCCAATTATGTCACTCACGCTTATGACTTGAATAGTTCCCATTATTTATAAAGCCAACTTTTCCTTTGTGCAGTCTGCAAAACCTTTCCTGATCTGACATCTCTTGCCTGAGCCACACGAAACACATACTCCCCATGTGGGCTGAGAATTCGTATCTTATTTTATTTTTTCTAATATTATTTTTCTTTTCTTTCTTTTTTTTTAGTTTCTCTGCGTTAAGGGCAACAAATGCTAGCTAATTTTTTAGGTGTCTTACCTATCGTCACCACTCCCTTGTGTGCTCTCGCTTTTATCATTATTATTAATATTACCTGTCCCTCTACCTCAGTTTCTTCATGAGCTTTAAAACATTACTGCATCATGCAAATCTTGTTAAGAGTCCTCACATTCTTCTATATTCAACAGAAACCTTTCTTCATTGCCTTTCCTTAGACTGTACCCTCTGCCTTGATTGTATCCTATTCACCTCTAGTGTTAGCACTTAAATTGCCACTGGTGTGTTTCTGTCTTCCTTGCTATGATGACTCTGCTCATTGTACATAATTAGGTCCTAATAACTTTGTTGAATAGACAAAGAAACAAGTGCTTGCATGTATAATAACTTAGCATTATGCTCATGAGTCTGAAACTACTGGCTCCTAGTTGGTACCATCCTCTTTTAGAGAAACAGATCATCATTTATTTATTTGGGCCCAACCTAAGAAAGTACTTTCTACCAGTTAGAACCAGTCATGATTGAATGGGCTGCTAATAGGATGGGGAGATCATCATTTCCTTTGCTTAAGACAGGTCCATGTTGAAGCAAGAGTTTTCACAGATGTGGAAGGTGATTCCTTTTCAACTGTAAGATTGGTCACAAGGATATCACCCAGAAGAATGTTTCCACAGGTATCTCAATCCCCTCACCAACCTGTTTTAAATCTCTAGTCACTATTAATGTATGATAATAAAAAAGTTTTTTTAAAAACCCTTTATATGCAATCTTTGTCTTCTGGGCTGTTTGTGGGAGCATTGTTTTATGAAAGAGCAAGTTCTTCAAGCCTTTTATGTTAGGGAAGCAAAAATTAAATAAATAAAGTTAGAGAAGCATGAACTCTATTATACCTAGGCAGGCAAGACATGGAAGAATTTATTAGAGAGTATATGGCCAAAATTAATGAGCTTATCACATCATTTACAGAGCACCCACTCCATTAACTGAATGGACACTGTGATGATAACTTCTCCAGGAGACAAAAGTAAATGATCAGACAACCTTGCCCTTCTAAAATTTACTTGTGTTTTGTAAGTCAGTATGTTACTGTATTTTTCTGTTTGACTGTCCATTTTCATCTCAGTTGCAATGGGAGAGTACAGATATTCTGAATCATCAAGTTCTCTAACATCTGAGTCTCTTGACCAAACCATAAGAAGCAAACAGAAATACTTACGGGTGCCTGGACAATACTTTGTAAATGATAAAGCATTCTTCACGTTCATCTTCATTGTCACTTCTAAGTGACTGATGACCTTTGGTATAAAAATAGCATGAATTCCTATGTGACCACTCCTTTTATTAACCCCACTAAGATCTCACTTAGTTTGGCTGGTGGAGTAGCTCAAATGGTAGGGCACTTGCTCAGCAAGTGCAAGGCCCAGAGTTCAACCCGTGATACTAAAAACAAACAAACAAACAAAAAAAGATCTCAGTTAGTAAAAGTCTATCCAGTCTTTAAGACTCACAAGGCTACCTCCTTCATGAAACCTCCACTGAACTTCCTAAGCAAATGTTTGTAGAACAGTTGTATCTGTTGTATTTCTTGTCTGCCTTCTATACTTAATAGTTTACATGCAACTTTCTTTTTAGTAGGATTTTAACTCGTACTCTGCTTATTTCTACATAGTAAGTACAATATCAGTTTATTCAATTGCATTAGGAAGTTGTATCTTTCCAGAGAAATCAAGAAAACTGTAAATTCTGAGGAGAGATTTGTAAGCAGAAAATGAGAAAAAAGTTTTCTAAACATAGCTGTAAGAGGATCAAATATCATAGTAGGTGCTAGCAGTTTCACTTCTTGGTTGCTATAGGCCTAGTTTCTTGCCATTTCTACTGTCTGCTGAAACCTATCTGCAATGAAATTAAACTTGTTATGCTAGAGAGGAGCTTTAATTATTTCTTTTCTCACTCTCTCTCTGTCTTTCCCTCTCTCTTAGCATTCACTTGGTATTTACTATGTGGCAAGCTCTAGTTACAGAAGTAAATAAGACACAGCTAATATTTTCAAGAAATCCCTTGGGCTGAACAACCCAGGCATAGACACTCTGGAAACATCCAAGAATACTAGCAAATCATTCCTTTGAGTAACAATAACCAGTATAAAGAAGTACATATCACTTGGTCTTAGCCAAAAAGCTAAGAAATGATAACATCATGTTTGTAGAACACTTCATTCTTTGCTGAACATTGCCAGTCTTATCTCATTGGGCTCTTCCCTCCTGCTAAGTGTCTACAATGCCCTGAGTGTCCATGATAGATAAATATACTTCAAAATGAATTGAAGTGTCTGAATAAACCACTGTTTTTGAGACCAAGTATCTAGGACAAAAATTATCATTAACAATGTTTTAAAGTAATTTGGGTTTGAATGCCTTTGGGCAAGTAATGCAGAATTGGGCCCATGTTCTGTGGCTCCTTATTGTATTATATCTAGATGTACTTAAGTATTTTTGTTACTTGCAAGTCCCTATAGTTTTTATGTTATTTTAGAATCAGTGTTCTGATCTCTTGGGTATATGAGTAATTATTTGATTTATAAACCATCTGTAGTATCATGAGCTACCTGTAGTCTTAAGAGATTATTCCACTCAATTAATGCAGCACTGAAGTTTGAATTGCATCTCAATTTTTTAGTCAGTAAATACTGAGTCTCCATTTTTGCAAATCTTTGTACTTGACTCTGGAGAATTTATAGAAAGATTCATCTAAGAAAGGGCCCTGCTATTAAAGATACTATAACACAGGAAGTTAAAACTCACACACATAAAGAATGGTAAGTACTGGTATAAAAAGGAGTGATGAAAATGCAAAAACCCTGGAAGTTGACTAGAAGAAGGGGTATTTCTCAGACGGGTAGGATTTGAACTGTCACTGTGAGATTTGGATGTTGAAGCTATTTTAACAGGCACTGGGCTTCAGAGGTGCAGATGCAGTTAAGGGGACAATGAACAGACTAACTTGGCTAGAAATTTAGGTTGTGACAATAATGTCAAGGGCTTAATGCCAGGCAGAGCTGCCAATGGGAGACAGTGAGAGTTATTCAAAAATAGTTACAATACCAAAGGAGTGTTTGAAAAAGATTAAATCTGATTGTTTCAGTGTAGAATTTGGGCTGGGTTGGGGGGTTGAATTGAAGGCCAAACACTCAATTAGGAGGCCATGGTATTTGTCTAGATGTTTGTTCAGAAAGCCTTGATTTAGTGTCAGAAAAGGGAAGCAAGGGAGAGGAAGGAGAAACTCACTATAAGACCACTGACAAGACAATTGACAACAATTGGCAACTGATCAGCCATATAGGAGAGAAAAAGAGAAGCAACAGGTTGGCTGTAGTTTTTAAGGACAGAATACTCAGTCAATATTGGAGCTATTGGGGATGGACAGGGGAAGAAATATAAAAGGAGGAACTGATTTTAGAGGGAAGACAATGAGCTAGAATTGAGTTGTGGGGTAATATAGAGTCTGGGACATAATTTAGGGTTAGAGATAAAGGAGTTATTTCTAATATGGAAATATTAGTTAATATTGGAGAAGGAGAAAATATAAAAAGAGAGATTAAAAAAGAAAAGGTCTAAATTCAGGAATACTGGAGCATTTTGAGAGTAGGATGGAGGCCAGTGAAGAAGGTACTGGGAAGTGGTGGGAAGAACATGAGAGGCCCACATGGCAGTGTCACCCAGCCAGTGAAAGAACATCCCATAAAGCAGAGGTAATCAGTAACAGGTTGCAAAGACTAACTGGGAAGCAGCTCCTAGGAGTGTTAGAGATATCTGGAAGGCATCAGAGGTGACAGGGGCTGATAACTTTAGATTCTTTTATCTATTCTGGAGTTGGTTTGAAGAGCCTAGCTACAGTAGAGCAGGTAGTAGACAGGAGGAGATCAGACAGCCTCATTACCCTAGGATGCAACAATTAAGACATGTAGTGTATTCAGAACTGACCTGGAATAGAAAGGACACACAACAAGCTATGGGGCACTGTCCAATCCATCATAAAGCAAATTAGTTCTGAAGCATGACCTATAAGAATACTATCTCTGAGGATATTTCTACCATCTCCTTTGTAAATCAACATCAAACTTCTGCTGCATATTACTCAACATTTCATTTCTTGCAATTCACCTGCCCTTTCACTAAATAAATGAATACAAAAATTCAACAACAAACATCCAGGGAGCATTTATGCACATTGCCAGTCACTGTGTCACACACTTGGTACTTGAGAACCTTAAAGGTGTGGTCCTTATCTATAAGAAGCTCCACTTCAGTGGAAAAGCCCACAGACACTAGAAGCAGCTGACAAGGAAGAGCCTGTTGATAGTGAAATCCCAGGTAATGAAGACAAATAGGCCTTGTGACAAGAGTGGCAAGAACAATATTGTTCATTTACTCTTAGAATTTAAGGCTCAGAAAGGTGCTTCAAGAACATCCAGGCCAATCAGTATTTGACTCCTGACACAATTGTTTGATTACTGCTCCCACTTGAGTATATCTGGCAGTACTGGGGTTTGAACTCAGGACTTTGAGCTTATAAAACAGATGTTCTACCAACAGAGCCAGGCCCCCAGCCTTTTTTTGCTTTAGTTATTTTTGGGATAAGGTCTTGCATTTATATTCTGACCAGCTAGCACCTCGATCTCACTATTTATAATTTCTGTGAAGCTGAAAGTGCCCAACTTTTATTGGTTGAAATTTACTGTCTCGCAAAATTTTTGCCCTGGCTGGCCTTAACTGCAATCCTGCCTCCTGAGTATCTAGGATTACAGGTATGAGCCCTGAGCTCAGTCTACTTGGATATTTTTATTCTACATTTTTGGCAATTTGTATCTATCACTTCCATTGATAGAGCCATAGAATTTTGGAATTATAAATAGTCCTGCCTAGTAAGCAATCTCACTCAAGCTTCACCTCTCCACCTCTACCTCCTCCAACATGAATCCATTGCCACCTTTCTTCTATTGTGTATGCCCAGGTGGTGAGCAATAAATAGGAAGAGTTGTAGTTTTCTTTAATTTTGCTCTCTCTTCTCTAATCATTCTATAGGAAAAACAAGCCACTTAGTAAGCCCAAAATCATGCTTTGGTTAAATAATAGTTACCTCTATAAGTTAATGAAAAAAAATTTTTTTCCTGTAACAGCATATTCTTACAGCTTTGCTTATAAACATAGGCCAGCCTGTAGTGTCAGCTGCCAGACAAAAGGATAATTACACACAGATGTCAGTTGTAGGAAAACAGATTTTTAAGTTCCTAACCATTAACCATTCAAAAACTCAAAGCTCAGAGACAATCTCATGTATAAACTTTCTACAGTGCACATTTTTGATGCAGAAAATATATCACCTCATAGAAATATCCAGCAAGAACAACAAGCATTGGGGCAAGTGCCAGAAATATTACCATTTGGGGGGCAAGAAGGAATTAGCTTGTTTGTACTCCTAAGCATAATTTCTGAGGTGGGAGAAATTTTGCCTCAAATGATGTAGGAAAAAGGCATGCCCGCACTTCCCCCACCACATCAGCCTCACCAAGGTTTACAATCAACTCAGAAAGTAGAAGAAAATCTCAGCCCACTCAATACTTACCTTAGGACTTGGCACAGTTCCTCAGGCAAAGACACAAAAGAAAAAAAACACACAGTTGCTATCCACATTAGATTCCCTGTAGAAGCTAACAACACAAACAGCCTAAACCAAAACCAAAACTAGCCACCAGCAGTAGCAACAACCTGGGATTCTTTTTAGTTGGGACATAGGAGGGTGGAAGAAAAATGCGTGCAAATTTGGGTTTAAGATAGATTTAGCAAGAAAAGACAAGATGTGGTTATGCAACAGCATTCCTGTAACAGATGGGTTCTGAGGAATTACAGGAAGCTGTCTTAGTGGCAAGTTTTGGTTTTACTTTTAGCAGGCACGTACCCTGTTGCCTCTGTCAGGTGCCCTTGAACTGTATCCCTGATGAAGCCGGCAGACATTTAGGTGTAGGGGAAATTGAGGAAAAGAAAACGGGCATGTCCAAGCTGTGTGCCAGGAATTTTTGTATGTGTGTGTGTGTACACATATATATAATCTACTCATTTCCTAGGACTGCTGGAACAAATCGCCATAAATGGAGTGGGTTAACACATAAGATACTTATTCTTTCACAATTCTGCAATCTGTGAGTCAAGCTCAAGCGTCACAGAAATGATT
This sequence comes from Castor canadensis, assembly GCF_047511655.1. Taxonomy (NCBI): domain Eukaryota; kingdom Metazoa; phylum Chordata; class Mammalia; order Rodentia; family Castoridae; genus Castor; species Castor canadensis. The sequence goes on from NC_133398.1 coordinate 65,816,927, forward strand.
CTCTCTGTGCAGGCTAAGTGCCAAGAGCTAAGAATAAGCACTATACTGTAGATGACTTGAACTCTAACCATACTTTTAACCTTGCATCATGATTTGCTCTAGATAAGTACATCCTGACTAGATATCTCAAGAAAAACAGCTGGTAAAACTCATCCTTGGACTAAAAGGAGACCTTGTTAAAGGAGTACGAATATCCCCTAAAGATGGGCTTTTTCTGCCCTAAAAGAAAGTACCTGGCAGATCTTTAGGTATATATCACCAATGTCATATAAGGAGACTTGGAGTCTGGGAAGTCTCCAATTTATTAGTTCTATAACATAATATACAATTAGAGGAGGGTTGTTAAGAACACAAAATTCAACATTGTAAATAAAGACAGCACACATTTCTTTTTTTCTTAACACTCCTTATTTATCAATTAAGTAGAATATTTGATATCTAGGGTGCCCTGTCTGTGGAAACCATCTTTCCTCTGGGGACTGCTTCTGCATCCATGGGCTCCAGGCATATGGTTTCCCTGGGAACTGCCACACTCTTACCTGACCCTCCCTGAGGAATGAACATACATCCCCTGGGAAGCTCTGAGAGTTTACTACTATGGAACCCACCCTCCACCCCTTAGCAGTGAAGTGCACACCCCACAACTTCCCTTCTTCCATCTCCTAAGCTTCTTCCTAGCTTGCCCCACCTTTTTCCTCCAGTCTTGCCTCCACGTAGCTCATCTCTGTTTTCCACACACTTAGGTTTGGGGAAATAGACTTAGCTCAGAGCAAGGGAACGCTCAGGTGTTTTCACTGCAGACTCAAACAAAACTCAATGTTCCAGTACATTGGCCTGCCTGGTAAGGAGGAAAACTGGAGGGGTGGATATCAAAGTGTTAATCGGGTGTTTGTGGAGGCAGGACTTGCAAGTGACTTTGCACTTGTTTTTTCTTGACATATTTTATTTTCTGCCTGCCACAAATACAAATTAGTTCTTAAAAATATATAGAAATAATTCTTAAAAAGTAATAGTAGAGAGTATAGTTACATTGTTGAACAAGAAAACATTTTAAGAACTTAGCCAAGGGCTCATGTGTTTCTAATTAAATACACATAAGCCCTTGGCTAAGTTCTTAAATTAGAAACACATACACAAGCTCTTTGATTTGTTCTTTTTATAATTAAAGATCCTCAAAAGGCAGAACGTGTGTGTGTAGCAACATTGCATTAATACTTGGTAATGGAAAATTAAGTGTATACAACAAATTTACTATGTCCTTCCATTTTACAGAATGGAAAGATTACAGAGCTTAACCAAGTTCACTCAGAGTGAGGAAGAAATGTTACAGCCATCTCTAGCCTTCTTTTCCAAAGTGTTTTCTCCAAATGCAGTGTAACGTAAATGCAATGAAATAGATGGAATGTACTGAAATGTGATGAAACATGCATGTGAAGTACCCAGAACAGTGCTGCCTACACAGCAGGTTCTAAATCAATGTTAACTATTTGAAATCTAAAAAAGTTAAGTCCAGTTATTCCCACTCTGCTTGGTCTTACGGGGAATAAAAGCACATGACCTGAGGATGAAAAAGAAATGCACTTGGGTTTGAGGGAAATAGACAAACAGCAAGAACTAAGAAAGGAGGGAGAGCAACTAGGAGCCAGCACTTGTTAATCTAGAACCAGCCTTAGCAACTTTTACAAACTCAAGAACCAAGGTTCCGATGTGGGTTTATCTGGAATGTGTGGAGCACGACTAACCTTCCTTCTGGAAAATGGGGACAGAGAATTTATGGGTAAAGAGAAAGTCATAAGCAGTTGGGGGTAGAGAGAAGAGCGAGGAACCCACAAGGGGGCCATCTTGAAAATTGGTCTCCCTTGTATCATAGATAACTCAGGAACTTGGGGTCAGCTGGGCACATGCTTGGCTTGGAATTCAACCAAATCTCTGCTGAGAAAGGCCTTCTATTAAGATGAGGGAAGGAAAGGTGTGGATGATTCTCTGGTAAGAGCTACTGAGATGTTTGTTTTCAGAAGGACAAAAGTCTAGGTTTGGCTTATTTGCTGAAAAGAACTTTTCAAAATAAAAGGAGTGTAATGGGTTCTTAAAAGCTGCTTTTGCTGAGGAGCACTGACTCCTTATTTGGGCCCACAAATTAACTAAAGGCAGAAAACAGATGATTGCAGCACCCCTTCTCCATAGAAATGGAAGGAATAAATTGACAGTGCAGAAAATGTAACCAGGACTATAAAAGGGAAAAACTTGACTAGCTTGCTTGCTGGCCAGTTTACTCTGCTCTTTAATCAAATTATTTTCCCCCTTTCATCTACATGCTGAAGAGCCCAAGGTTAACATCCTTTATTCTTAAACTAAATCACATAGTCTTCTACCCGGTATCTCTCTCTGACCACCAGAGAAGTAAATCTGTCAGCCAAGACATACAGCCTCAGAGATGTGATGCCAGTGCACCTGGAGAACCAAGGCTAGCACCCATTGTGGGAGGTGCATTTTTGTCACGTACTTGAAGTAAGTCCCTGAATTCCTCTTTAAAAAATGGACATTTTCTCTCAGAAGTGGGACTACAGAGCTTTGAGAGGTTAACTCTCCCTATCTTCCTCTTCCTCTGACAAATAATGAACCTTATTACCTTTTCCTCAAAAACCCTGCTCTCATTATTTGTGAATTGGCATTGAGACAAGCACGCTGGCTTTCTGATAACAGGAGGTTTATTATAAGTGTGCCAGAAATGATGTGAAGCACTAATAAAATATTTTTCCTGCCCCAGCTCTATCCTAACCCCCATATTCTGAACAGTGAAGAAATAACAAGAGAGATGTTTCCTTATTAAGAGACAAGTTACTGAATTCAAAAAGGTCAGTGTGAGTGTGTGTGTGTGTGTGTGTGTGTGTGCTGGGGATCAAACCCGGAGCCTTGCACATGTTAAGATTCTGCTCTACCACTGGGCTACATCTTCAGTCTGTAATGATCAAATTTAAGTCAGGCCTGAGTCTCTGGGATCTGGGAGTGGGACAGGAAGTGAGGGCAGAGGAAAGAGGGTGATGGGAGAGATGGAACTGGTCTACTGGCCTTTAATGATGAAAAGTAGAAGAAAGGACTCACGAGACAGGGAAAAGGAAGATTCAAGTAGCCTAGAAGGGGTTTATACTATACTCTTCCCCTCTCATTCTTAGAGAGGAAAGGGATGCTAGACAGACTCTGTAGAGTTTGAGAGTTTCTTGCAAAGAAATTAACACCTGTTCTTTATCTAAAGTTTCTGAAGGTGAGAGGCTCACTGATCTCCAATGCTTGGAAGGGGTTAGGAAGGGATGTAGGGCTGTTTTTAGGGATGAAGAAGATGGGAGCATCCCTCCATCCCAGGCCCCTGAGTCCTCAGGGACTACGAACAACTAAAGAATTACTCTGTCCCCAAACAATGCAGAAGGGAAGGAAGCTGAAGGCATGGAAGGCCTGGGCCTTTATCAGGGGCAACTAACATTAGACTGAATTAGGCTGAGGTGGCTATTTTCCTTCTCTCACTCCAAGATTTCTGGGCCACCAGTTGACCTTGTTTTGGAAGAAGGAGAGAGATTTGAAAAAGGTATGGGATTGAAATTTAAAATGAGACTGACTCTTACAGTTCCTCAAAATGTTAAGTATGAAGTTCCAGTATGAGCCAGAATTCTACCTAGGTGTATATGCCTGAGAGAAGTGAAAATATTTGTCCACACAAAAATGCCTACATGAATGTTCATAGCAACATTCATAATAGCCCCAAAGTGGAAACAACCCAAATGTACAGAAACTGAAATAAAATGTAGTATGTCCATACAGTGAATATAATTCAGCTTTAAAAAGTAATAAGTGCTGACATATGATATGATATAGAGGAACCTCAAAAACATTATGCTATGTGAATGAAGCTAGTACCAAGAGGATTTCAAATTGTATAATTCTACTTGTATGAAATGTCCATAGGTAAATCCATAGAGAGAAAATAATGAATGGTTTCTTAAGATGGGAAGATATTAAGGAAGTGGGGGGGAGTTTGCTAAAGGCTACAAAGTTTTGTTTCAGGATGAAAAGGTTTACAAATTGATTGTTGCACAACTCTGTATATATACAAAAAAACCCCCAACATTTAAATGGGTGAATTCCATGGTATGTGAATTATATCCCAAAAGCTCTTAGAAAACATAGGACTAGAGTAAATCATAATAACTGACCTGTAAATTATGAAATTGGACTGAGATATGATGGAGATAATTCACTGTCCAGCATGTTGGGAGTGTTTGGCAGAATACTATTGGCAACAGTTATTAGAAAAATTAAACATTTCTATGAATCGATTCTCCTCAGTTAAATTGGTGACATAAGGATGGGCAAGAACTGTCAGAAACAAGGTAACACCAGCACCAACTGCTTTCCTTGCACACATCTCTTGCTTGGCTTATTTCCTTAGGCTGAAGAAAGAAGCAGATGATAAAAGACAGCCTTGGTTCTGGTTCCCTTCTGCAGGCTAAGTTGTGGTCCTAGCCTCAGGTTTGGCTGAACACCTGTATGTACTTTTGATTTTTTGTTCACATGGGTTCCTTGACTGTCAAATTACATCAAGCAATTCTAAGAGTAGAGAGGGGTAGAGGAGCTTGAAATACACTGTGGCATGCTGACCCAGGCCTGACCTCATTTGTAGGGTGGGAGTGGTAGAAGAGAAGAATGAGATGGACTATAAAAAAAAGAAGAAAAAAACCAATCTGGATCCACCCTAAAGTCTTCTTTTTATTGCAGGTTCTGACTCAGGGATGCTAGAGGAAGACAAAACTGTTAGACCCAGTGAGGCCTCCAACAACTGGGGACTGCCAGCCGTATGCTTTCAGGATCACCTTAGCCAAGGCTAACCAGGACTCCATGTTCCCAGGAACTACAACATGTTCCCTCTAAACTGTAGAAGGAATCTGCCTTCTGAAGCATGGCTTTTAGACCCGGGGAAGCAGATGAAATGCTTGAATCAAGCAGAGGAGACTACTAAACTCAAATTCAGGTAAAGGAAATCAGAGGTTCTCATAATTACTCATTGGTTTCAGCTTAATTATTTAAAAAAAAGTGAAATGATGATTCATTTTTTCATATACAGTCTAAGGTCATGGAGAAGACAGCTGACTCATGTTTTTGCATCAGGTCAGTGGTTCCCAACCCTGAGGGTTTCTGGATGCACATCAGAATCCCCTGGGAAACTTTAAAACCATAGAGATGCCTGGGCACTACCCAGACCTTCAGACTCTGAATCTCCAGGGCTGAGCTTCAGTAGTCTGCATTTTTCAAAATTTATCAAGCGGTTCTGAAGTCACCCTGCTCTAATTTGGTGGACGAGCATTAGGAAATCCTTGAGTTCAATGACATTGGTGACAGCAATCTTTAAAAATAAGCAAGAGGGAGAAGGGAGGTGAAACTCAAAGAGAAACTTTGCCTGTTTAAGATATGGCTTATGCCTATCCATACTTCTTATATTTCCTTTAATTAAAACAAGCTGGTGGGACTGGAGGTGTGACAGCTCAAGCAGTAGAGTACCTGCTTTGCAAGCGTGAAGCTCTGAGTTCAAACCCCAGTGCCGCAAAAACAAACAAAAACAAAGACAAACTGATATCATGATCCACAATTTACCAATGGAGTTGGGAAATGGAGATAATCAGATATAAGTTGATCTTTTCCTAGAGCAGCTGAGTTAATGGCAGGTCTGCTTAAGGGTGGAGCAGTGTAGAAAGTAGACAGACAGAACACTCAGGCAGGAAGCTGGCTCAGGCTCCACTCTTTTCCAGCTGTGTCTTGAGTGCCCTGAGCCATGGTGATAAAATTCCTGAAGTAAGACATGGGGCTTTGCAATTCATGTTTTATAATTTATGTAGAATGAATTCGGTAATTAATATAAAACAGGGCCTCTGGTGCCTTTCATATAAGTGACATGTTAAAAATTAGGAACTTCCTTGTCTAATGACCATACTTACTCTGAACTCTGAACCAAGTAAGAAAGAAAATAGGAAAAAAAAAAAGAAGATAATAAGCAAGTGCTTCTTTCCTTATTCATTATTCCTGAATCATAAGGCCACATGGCTGTAATTCCTAATTCATGCAACAGAAGGCATTTATTTATTGAATGTTATATTCCAGCTATTGGGGATACAGGAAGTAGATGAGACAGTGTCTCAATTTTGAGGAGCTCATGTCCAATAGGAAGAGTGACAAATGAACAGAATGATCACAGAGGGTGGTGAATTCAGGGTCAGAGAACACTTGTCTTTCAGCCTGCGCTGACAACTTGCCTACTGGGTACACTGAGGTCCATATCTCTCAGCCTGAAATGGGATGTTGGTGGTGACAGTTAAGTGTCATAATACACATAGGGGAAGATGACTGAGACCTGTTCCCCATTCACATCAGTCACTTCTGCCTTCTCCCCACAGCCCTCTCATCACCTTTCAACCCTGCTCAGACCTCTGTACCCTCCCCTCACCCTGCACATGTGAATAGGTGAGCTATATGCCTCATGCTGAGCAGCACAGGTCATGATGAGACACTTTGCAAGCAGACCTCTGTCCAAATCTCTGTTTCACCCCTGACCAGCCCAGAGACCTTGAACAAAGGACTTCTTTGCCTGGTGCTTGTTCCATCATCTGTTGAACAGGGATCACAAAAGACTTGGTTCACAGGGCTAGAACTCAGGGTCTGGTTTGTGGGAGGGTGAATATTTGGAGGCTCTCTGCCTATGGGTTTCAAACACGTGCCTATGCTATTAGGTGATTTTTCAGGCTAAGAGGGGACTCTATGGGAGAATTTACTGACGTCTTTGTTAGGCCTTCAGAGCCCTACCATTTCTCTGAATTTCTGTCTTTTCTGGGAAATCAGATTAGGGAAATTTAATTGGCTGAAAAATGTCATGTACCTTTTGAGGAACCCTTTGAGGCTATAATGTCCATGGATATTTTATTGCAACCAAGCTTGGGACAGGTTTTTCTAGGCCCCCAAATTTCTTTAGCCCTGGCAGTGATCCTAAGCATCTTCTTTTGGAAATGAAGCTGAGAGGCACCAAACAAGAGCGGTGAGTGGGAGCCCCACCACCTTCTACTGGCTAAGAGTCAGAAAGGATGAACAGGGAGTGGGAGGAAACAGCTACAGAATGTTTGTAGAAGGCCTGGCTAGTTGGGGCTGATTCTTCTCACAGGTGGAGGAAGGAAAGGAGATGACTGGGTCCCCAACCTGAACCAGAGGACAGCCAGTCTACACATTTCTCTCCAGCCTCATTTCCTGACCACCTCAGAGGCAGTTTTAGGATGGAACATTCCATTACACAGGCCTCCTATGAGGAGTGTCCAGAGAGCGTTGGTGAATGTGACACCTGATGCCACTTGCAGTCATTCTTAAATGAAAAGAAAAGCAGAAACACAAGCTATCCTCTACAGAGGTCTAAACATTGCCGTGGCAGTTGCAAGTGCTTTGTGTGCATTAACTATTTAACTTTCACAGCTACCCTGTTCCAGTTTTATAAATGGGGAAACTGAGGCCTGGAGAAGGTAGACAACTTAATGAAGATCACACCTTGAGCAAGTGGGAGAACTGAGATTTAACCTTCATCACCTGGCACTGGGTTTCATTTATTTACCATCTCTTCTCTCCATTATTATGATGGTGTCTGTGATTCTATTGTCAAGCAGACATTTCTAAGATAAAAGTAGTCCTACCAGGTGATTCTGAAGAAGCTCAATCTTGTGCTGGCCGATCAAAGTGAAAACCTCTTAGGAGTGATCAAAAGGCTGATCAAACAAGAGGACTGAATGGACCTCCACCAGGCCTGGGACCAGGAAAGAGAAAAGCATTTTTGAGGAGCAGCAGGGTTTCCAGCTGGGGCATACATGCTGTTATTTGACACTGGGGTGCTTTGCATTAAAAGCAGGATGCAGGTGGTTATCTTTGCTTTTATTCTTTGTCCACTCTAGTTCCTTTCCCTTTCCTTTCCTGTTTATTCTCTCCCTTCATAGGCTGTAAGTACTTTGTAGCCAATAAATGCACACACTATTAATTTCTTGAATGTGCTCATTTTCTCTCTCTCCATATCACATATACAAAATTTTTTCTACAGATTTAAAATTTTCTAGAAGTGTTAAGTCATCTGATTTAATAAACATTTTACTTCCTACAATGTATGTAGAAGCTCATAAAATTATGACCTCACTGTTCAAGAAAACAGGAAAAACTGATTGGATGAAATGAGTTATCTAAGACTGTCAGGGGCCCATCAAACTGCCTGAGCTGTAATGTGATGTATTAAGAATGGAGAGACAGAGAAGTGAATAAAGAGTGGACAATGTCAGCAAGCCATCATGCAATGAAGAAAAAGGACTCTGGTGTGGCTGGCAGAACTTGTCTGGGGAAGAACCATAGTGCTTTCCCATATTGGATACAATGGCCAGAGTACTGAGTGCCTGTTCATACCCACTCTGGGCAGTTAACACTCCTTTTCTCCTATTAAGAGATTTTAAGCAAGCTTTGCTATATTTTCTTTCTGATAGATGTGTGTGTGTGCATGCACACATGCATGTGTACGTAGTTACTCATTTCCAGTAACCTCCTGAGTATTCTCATAATCACCCTGACCATTGAGGAAGTAGCCTCCTGTTTTACTTTGCTCTGTCCACATGCACCCCTAGGTTCCCTAGTTGTAACGGCTCCCTTCATAACCACCAAACTTGAGGCTTTCCCAACTCTGTCCACAGAATTTCCCAGTGTCTCACATAATCCAGGGAAAATATCAAAGAGAAACTTCTTTCTGAGCTCCATAATCTACATTCATCATTGGTTATTGCAGCAATTTGAGTTTTATGGATTTACTTTCTCTGAAGTCACAAATTAATTCTTTTACTCAACCTACCAAGAACCATCAATCTAAGAACTAATAAGGACATTTCTTCTTTCCAGGTAATATAATCATATTATTTTTGGAACAAAGAAAGAATCCATGTCTTTATGATCTAGAAAGGATTTAAAGCAAAGCCCCTTCCTCTCCCTGAGCACAAACCAGGAGTAGGGCAAGCTGGCTGTCAGGATCCATGTGCTTGCCAGTTTCACTACTGTCAGCTTTTCCCAGGCTGTGATCCCCACACCCAGCTGTTCTCCCTGCTTCTTTGCCCCCGTAGTACTTCCTCCACACTGTACCACAAGTGATCTCATAATAGCCTGGTCAGTCATTCCCTACTTAAAACCTTCAACCATGTCCCACTGCATTTAAAACAGAATCTGAACTCCTTACCATAGCTCTTGGGGGACTACATGGCAAGTTTTAAAAATCTCATCTTGTGCCCCTCACCATTTTGCTCACCATTCCCTAGTTTCCCTGGCTTCCTTTCCATTCCTTGAACTTGCTAAACTCGACCTCACCTCAATGCTTTGGCACACATTGTACATCTGCTGGGACTATATCACCATTTGTACTGTCAGCTACATTTAAAGGGTTGCTTTTTGAAGAAGCCCCTGTCTTGTCCATCCTATTTAAAGTTGGTTCTTAACTCTATTAGCCTTTATCTTGGACCTTTATTGATGGGTATTTTGCACTTCCATGGTTACTCAGTTGTTTATTATTTATCTCCATGTCCACCTCCTGACTAGAATGTGAGTTCCATGAAGGCAGGAGCCATGTCCTTTTTCTTCCCTCTTGTATCCTGTGTACCTTGCTCAAAGCTTGACATGTAGTAAATATTACCTGATTGAAAGAATAAAATTATTTCTAGGCTTTCTAAGCCAATTTTGGACAGTTAGGCAATTAACATTTCCAAGGTTTGGGGCAAAGCGAAGCATCTTGTCACTTGATTTATAAAAAACAAACTGTAGCTTTAGTCTACAAGCCACATTGTATGTTTAAAGCCAAGCCAAGCATTTTGGCTTTAAGACCAAAGGGAAACTTTTCCAAGTGTCCCCTAGAAAGCATACTATGTAATGAAATGGAGTCTTCTTCAAAAGTCTTAGGCTGTATTTAATAACCAGTTTCAAAAAAGTTGTTTAATTTCACAACTCAATAAATCCTCAGTAAAGCCTCATAATATTATAGATATTACAATTTAATGTACTCTTCTCACCAGGATACCAGTACCAATGTGTTGTCTAGATGTTCAGCTGTAGCCAACTCTGATACCTCCTCCCCCTCAATGTATTTACACATTCCTTTTCCTCCTGGGCAACTAGACTACATTTTCCAGCCTCCCTTGTAATTAGGAATAATCCTGTGACTAAATGCTAATTAATGCAATGTGAGGAAATTATGTGCACCTTTTCCAAACCTGACTTATAAAAATATCCTGCTGACATTCTCTATACTCTCTTAGTCCAACTAGTTGTGTGGAACATGTATTCAACCATGTGTTGAAGAGACCAGAGCCAGTGTTCATTGAGTCCTTAAATGATTACACAAGAGCAGACTGTCTATATAGATATGGACTTTTTCCCTTTGTTTATGTGAATTTTACTCCATGCCTAAGGCAGAATATATGTATTCTTTTTACCAACACATAAGCACTCTAACAATGTACTTGGTCTTAAGTTTTTTTTTTACACATATTAATTCATGTAATTATCCTAACAACTCTCCCAGTCAGATACTATCATTGGCTCCATTACGTAGATGAGGAAATACAGACACAGAGAAGTTAAGTAGCTTTCCCAAAGTCAGATAATTAGGATGCAACAAAACCAGAATTCAACCTGGACCAGACTAATGGTAGAGATCATGTTCTCAATCACTCTCTAATGGTGTTTTGTCAAATTCTTTGTTGATGTAAGTACAAAATACTTAGCTAAATAAGTAAACCAAACTTTTTTATTTACTATTGTTTCTTTTGGTCATACTGGAAGGTGAACTCAGTGTTTCATACTTGCTAGGCAGGCACTCTACTACTTGAGTAAACCAAACTTTAATCTTTTCCAACATGTTTATGTTTTCTGGGACCACGGAAAGTACTTTGACATTAACTGTGGATTTTTTTGGATCCTTAAGACATTGTGTCTCAAGCAGCATTTGGTATATATGACTCTATCATTATAATCTTTGCTGCATTACTACTTCTGAGCTCCTTCCTTTTGTTTCATCAGTCTTCTAATAGGGAGATGGAGTCAGAGATAAGATTGGTTAGAGCATGATCTGGGGCTAAGGGTGGGAAAAAGAACTCAAATTAATGTCATCAAGCTATTATCCTCCTGGTGGGGAAATGAACCCACTTATTTGTCTTAGCAAAAACAAATCCATGTAACACAGTCTAGAAAAGGTTAAGAAAGAGCCCTAAAGGATCTCTTGATAAATGAATCAGTCTAACAATCTAATTGAATTAATACATTTATAAAACTGTGTCACTGCCATAGCAACTTTTAATGATGTGTCAGATATAAAACCTAGATCTTATCAGACATTGTGCTTATTTGGAACTGCCTTATACTATCAGCTTGTCATTTCTGTTGTTCTAGTAGAGTGTTGCTTATACCAGTTTAGAGTACAGTGGAGTAAGAGAACTCTTATAAGGCAGGATTTGTTACAATGTGGCCTGTGGACTAAATCTACAGTTTGTTTTTTATAAATTAAGTTTTACTGGAATAGTCTTATTCATTTGTTTTGCATCATATGTGTGTTATTGTCCCCCAGAGACTTATGTGTTGAAGACTTACTGGGAGGTGATGGAAACTTCAAGAAGTAGGACCAAGTTGGAAGTAGGTCACTTGAGGAGTGAGTTTGAAGGATATATTTTATCTTTGCCTATCCCTTTCCTGACTGCCATGAGGTGAGCAGTTTTCCTCTGCTGTCATGATGTTCTGCCTCAGAACATCATGGAGCTAAGTGACCATGGAATACACCCTCTGAAACTGTGAGCCAAAGTAATTCTTTCATCTTTTAAGTTGATTTCTCTCAGGCATTTTGTCACAGTGACCCAACACCTACTAATACAATGTGCATGACTGTGCTACAAATACAGAGTTGAGTATGAGACCATACGGCCATCACAGCCTGAACTATTCACTATATGATTCTGCACAGAAAACATCTGTCCATTCCTGCTGCCCACCCACCACCTAGGGAGAAGGAAGGATAAGGGATAGGCTGGTGTCTGATTGTAGGGATCCTGAATGGGAAGGACAAGGCATTCAGTCAGAGTGAATTCCCCTAGGCCCTTTGACCAAGAAAGTACTAAGGAGTATTGCTTATACACGTTAGGAAAATGGTATTAAAATCAGAAGGCAGGTTTAGGAGGTGACTGCAATTAGGTTATGTGAGGTGGTTAGGGTCTGGAACTGACACTGTTGTTATCTATCAACATTCCAAACCCATTTCCCATGGTGACGAGACCTTGCTTTTGTTCCAATGTCTTTTACCATGTAGCCTGAGGGAAAATGATCTCATCCTGGATTCAGGGCAAATTTTTGCCAATAACTGAGTTAGAGGTGGTGATATAATTTGGTTCTGGCCTGTGAGAAATAAGTGGTTTTCTGGTTCCAACCTCAATTGACTGCAGCCACCTTGCTACCAGTTTGGATATAGAGTCAACCCAACAGTAGGGAGAGCCAAGAGAATTTCAGAGAAGTAGAGATAGTCCTTCTACCTGTATATCCCTTGTAGTATGAAATAATGATCTTCCTTATTATTTAAGTTAATATGAACAGCCTGGTACAAAGCCTGAGAGAAGACAGTAACAGTGGATTCACATGAACTAGAAGAAGAGATTCTGTGAAAGAGACTTTAAAGTTTTTATTAAAGCTGTACCATGGGGAAGAGGGAGGAATAAAAGATGGTTCTGAGAATTTTAGCTCTGGTAATTGAGAACTTGATAAACCATAAACAGAAATGGAGAAATGGTAGTCATGGCCCATGGCCTCTGCTTTGGGCAAGTTATACCCCAGGAAGTGAGCCAGTCTGAGGTCAACAGGCATTCCAACAATGTTTTACTGCATGACTCTACTCCTAACATGTGAATATGAGATAATATGATCTCCTATAACACTGTAGCTGTGGGCAAACATTCTAGAAATATAACATATACAATATCTATTTTTATTATGGGTGTTTAAATCATAATCAAAATGACATATTGTGTTATAGTGATTGTCAGATTGGACACCTCCATCTAGAATTCAAGTGCCCATGTAATTTTAGGGTAAGAGCAGAGAATCTTTTCCTAAAATCAAAAGCTACTGAATTTATAGTAGAAAAAATTTATTAAAAGTTACATAGGTAAGTGTAATTTAATTTCCTTTAAAAAAAAGTAACATGGTAATATTTAGCTGCTTTTAAAATAATATACAAGGAGGCTGGTGGAGTGGCCCAAGTGATAGAGCACCTGTATAGCAAACATGAGCCCCTGAATTCAACTCTAAATACTGCCAAAAAATAAATAAAATAATGCACAAGGAAAAGAAGATTTCCAACAGATAAATGATAAAAGCATACTTTTAAACTTATGGAGAGACAAACTGAGAGAGAAAGATAGCAACTGAAAAAAGACTTGGGTGAGGGTGAAAAGGGAAAACAGGATAGAAAGAGATAGAAATATAAAAATATGCAAAGGATGGTTACTTTGACGGTCACCACAGTTTAGCTAGAGCTGCAGGCAAAAAGTCACAACATCAAGTGCTGTTCCAGTCTCAAGAGGACAAAATAAAAACTCATTCATATTGCTTTAATAATATTTTCTCAACATAAAAATAAATGAGCTGATCAATGTACTAGAAGAGTTCATAAATAGATATTGGTAGATAAGTAGATAGATATAGTCATCTGATTTATGGTAAACAAAATATCTTTATGTTTAAAGATATTGGTAGATAAGTAGATAGATATAGTCATCTGATTTATTTTTTTATGACACTGCAGTACATGGGAAAGGATGATACTTTCAATACAATAAATGGAGCAATGACAATTGGATAGCCATATTAAGAAATAGATTTTGATCCCTGCCTCACACTACATGCAAAAAATTAATTACCAAAGGGTTGAAGATCTAAAAGTAACAGATATGACAAGAGATTTAATCTTGAATTTTGAATTTTTTAATTGATAAATTTTATTGGGGCCAGTTTTAGGTTCATAGCATTTTTTTTCTCAAAACAACAGAGAAAACATGAAAGAAATCTTCATGACCTTGGAATAACCAAGGAGAATAAAAACTTCGACACCCCGAATACCCAACCATGGAAAGCTTCTCCATGCCACATTACACTCAGAAAACAGAAAGGCTGTCACGTTGCCAGACACTGGCTCCAAACCTGCTTGGGAGACATTCGGCAGACCAAACATGTGACACCAAGCATCACATGGTATTCCCACAGCCACTCCTGGGATAAACCAGAATAGCCCCCTGGACAGACTGACCACCCCCTGTAAAAAAAAAAAAACCAGAAAAACTGAAAATAAACAAGGAACTGAAAACTAACACACAGCAGAGGGGTGGAGTTGCTGAAAGCGCACCAGAGGATGGGGAGGAGCAAGGAGCTGATCTCCTTCACAAACTTGCAGTAAACAAAGGCTGGGAAGGCAGAAGAGCCAACAGTGGCAGGTGATAATCTACTGCCTGAAATAGGGCAGGTAGTACTCATCTGTCTGAGGCAGTGAGCAACACCCAAAGTCAAACGGCTCTGCAAAATTGAAAACTGAACAGCTAACCATCACAAGACACTGATAGCAGGGGGCCAGCTGATGGATCACTGACCTTGCCCCAGAGAAAGGAGGGAGGCAAAGAAACAAGCCCCCAGTAAACCAATACAGCAAAAACCCAACTTCAAACCAGGACAACTAGTGGGCCACAGAGCAGATTCCAGAATCTGAGGACAACATACAAACTCAAACTGCCACGCCCCACTGAAGGAGGAGCTGACTAAGTAGCTGTTGCTGAAAGACAGAAGGAAAAAAAATCAAATGCTACCCAAACACCTGGTAAGACTATGACAGAGCTTCTGCTTAAATACCAACACCAGGACTGGATCCTGTAAGAGTAACACCAGAGCTACTAAGACTGAAATTCTATTGTTCCTGAACCTCAAATTTTTGCTTGTTTGCTTGCTCTGTTTCTAGTTTGTTCATCTCTCCACATTGATTTCTTTGGGGTTTTTATTGTTGTTGTTAGTTTTACTATTGTGCATTAGCAAATACTAAATTACACCCAGACCTGGGGCAGAAATAACACACTTAGCTACAAACCCAATACAGCCAGAAAACAAAATTAAACCAAGGGAAAGAAAACATGTGACTGAAATCACCAATAGCCTATCAAGAACACAGTTGCACAGTACAAGTGGAGCATTGGGAAGACAAAAAAGGGATGGAAACCATTATCCCCCCCAAAAACAATTTAATACGGGATTCACAGGGAAATGAAGAAAACAGATACCCAGTTCAGGACTAGACATGGTCAACCAAATGTACAAGAGGCACTCAAGAAATTTCAAGACACCAAAAATAAAGAATGCAAGAAAACACAGAAACAAGTAAATGAAGTCACAGGAGCCCTAAATCAATACCAAAGTGAAATACAGAACACTATAAATAGAGAGATAAATGAATTAAAGACAAAAATAGACAGTATTAAAGAGGAAGTGACCCATGAAACAGAAATATAAAACACAATGGAAGGCCACTCCAGCAGACTAGAATAAGTGGAAGACAGAGTCTCAGAACTCAGAGATAAAATGGAAATTAAAGGAAAAACTGAAGAGCTATTACTCAAACAACTCAAGACCTATGAAAGGAATATGCAAGAACTCACCAACTCCATCAAAACACCAAACCTGAGAATCATGGGCATGGAAGAAGAAGAGGTGCAAGAAGAGGGATTTGTAATATATTCAACAAAATAATAACAGAAAATTTCCCAACCTATAGAAAGCTGTGCCCATTCAGGTACAGGAAGCCTCCAGGGCACCAAACAGACTTGACCAAAATAGAACTACCCCATGACATATTATCATTAAAATAACAAGCACAGAGAATAGAGAAAAAATATTGAAGGCTGTAAGATAGCAAAAACAAATACAAGGGTAAATCCATCAAAACCACAGCAGATTTCTCAAAGGAAACCTTAAAAGCAAGAAGGGCATGGAGTGAGGTATTCCAGTCACTGAATGAAAATAACTCCAACCTTAGGATACTCTACCCAACAAAACTATCATTCAAAATAGATGGAGCAATAAAAATCTTCCATAATAAACAGAAACTAAAACAATATATAACCACCAAGCCAACACTACAAAAGATTCTTCAAGGAATTCTGCACACAGAAAATGAAAATAAACAAAACCGTGAGAGGATAGGCAACCCCAAACCACAGGAGAAAAAAAGACAAGGAATCAGAGTAAAATTAATTCGGCTGCACACAAACCCTTAAAAACAAAAACAACTAAATGACCAGAATCACCACATACCTATCAATGCTAACACTGAATGTTAATGGACTTAACTCACCCATCAAAAGACACTGTCTGGCAAACTGGATTAAAAAGGAAGATCCGACAATCTGTTGTTTATAGGAGACCTATTTCATGGACAGAAACAAGCACTGGCTTAAGGTGAAAGGCTGAAAGAAGATTTATTAAGCCAATGGCCCCTGAAAACAGGCAGGAGTAGCAATACTTACTCAGACAAAGTAGACTTCAAACTTACATTGACCAAATGAGATAAGGAAGGACATTCCATACTAATAAAAGAAGAACTACACAAAAAGGAAATAACAGTTATCAACCTAAATGCACTCAACATCAATGCACCCAATTTCATCAAACATACTCTGAAGGACCTAAAAGCATATATAGACTCCAACACAGTGGTAGTGGGAGACTTTAATACTCCCCTATCACCAATAGATAGTCATCCAAACAAAAATCAATAAAGAAATTCTAGAACTAAATCTCAGCATAGATCAAATGGACATAGCTGATGTATGCAGAATATTTCATACTTCTGCACAATACACATTCTTCTCAGCAGCCAATGGAACTTTCTCCAAAATTGATCATATCTTAGGGCACAAAGCAAGCCTCAGCAAATATAAGAAAATAGAAATAATACCATGCATTCTATATGATCACAGTGCATTAAAACTAGAACTAAACAACAAAAACAACAGTAAAAAAACATGCAAACAATTGGAAGCTGAACACCACATTGCTCAATGATCAGTGGGTCATCAATAAAATAAGAGAGGAAATTAAAATTTTCCTAGAAGGTAATGAAAATGAAAACATGACCGACCAGAACCTATGGGACACAACAAAGGCAGTCCTAAGAGGAAAGTTTATAGCCATGAGTGCATATATTAAAAGGATAGAAAGATCTCAAATCAATGACTTAATGCTATATCTCAAACTTCTAGAAAAACAAGAACAAGCAAAACCCAAGCAGAAGGAAAGAAATAATAAAAATAAGGGCTGAAATTAATGAAATGGAAACAACAACAACAAAAACCACACAAAGAATCAAAGAATCAAAAAGCTGGTTCTTTGAAAAAAATAAATAACATTGACAGACCCCTGGCAAATCTGACTAAAAGGAGGAGAGAAAAAACCCAAATCAGTAAAATCAGAAATGCAAAAAGGGAGATAACACAAACACCATGGTAATCCAGGGAATCATCAGAGACTACTTTGAGAACCTATATTCTAATAAATTTGAAAATCTTTAAGAAATGGACAAATTTCTAGATACCAAATTGAACCAAGAGGATATTAATCACCTGAATAGATCTATAACACAAAATGAAATTGAAGCAGCAATAAAGAGTCTCCCAAAAAAGAAAAGTCCAGGACCTGATGGATTATCAGCTGAATTCTATCAGACATTTAAAGCCAACTCTCCTTAAACTTTTCCATGAAATAGAAAAGGAAGGAACACTGCCTAACTCATTCTATGAAGCAAGTATTACACTCATCCCAAAACCTGACAAAGGCACCTCCAAAAAGGAGAACTATAGGCCAATCTCCTTAATGAACATGGATGCAAAAGTCCTCAATAAAATAATAGCAAATTGAATCCAACAACATATCAGAAAGATCATTCACCACAACCAAGTTGGCTTTATCTCAGGAATCTAGGGGTGGTTCAACATATGCAAATCTATAAATGTAATACAGCTCATTAATAGAAGCAAAGACAAAAACCACTTGATCATTTCAATAGATGCAGAAAAAGCCTTCGATAAGATCCAAACCACTTTATGATAAAATCTCTAAGAAAACTAGAAATAGAAAGAATGTACCTCAACATTGTAAAGGCTATATATGACAAATCTATAGTTAACCTCATACTTAATGGAGAAAAACTGAAACCATTCCCCCTAAAATCAGGAATGAGACAAGAGTGCCCACTGTCTCCACTCCTATTCAACACAGTCTTGGAATTCCTAGCCAGAGCAGTTAGGCAAGAAGAAGAAATAAAAGGAATACAAATTGGTAAAGAAACTGTCAAAATATCCCTATTTGCAGATGATATGATCCTATACCTTAAAGACCCAAAAAACTCTACCCCAAAACTCTTAGACACCATAGACAGCACAACAAGTTGGACACAAAACTTACAAAAATCATTAGCTTTTCTATACACCAACAATGAACAAATTAAGAAAGAATATATGGAAACAATTCCATATACAATAGTCTCAAAAAAAAAATCAAATACCTAGGAGTAAACTTAACAAAGGGTGTGAATGACCTCTACAAGGAGAACTACAAACCTCTGAAGAAAGAGATTGAGGAAGACTACAGAATTTGGAGAGATCTCCCATGCTCATGCATTGGTAGAATCAACATAGTGAAAATGGCTATACTACCAAAAGCAATCTGCATGTTTAATGCAATTCCCATCAAAATCCCAATGACATTCATCACAGAGATTGAAAAATCTACCTTAAAATTCATTTGGAAACACTAGAGACCACAAATAGCCAAGGCAATACTCAGTAAAAAGAACAAACTATATTACAAAGCAATAGCAATAAAAACAGCACAGTACTAGCACAAAAATAGATATGAAGACCAGTGGAATAGAATAGAGGACCCAGATATGAATCCACACAGCCATACCCACCTTATTTTTAACAAAGACGCCTAAGACATACAATGGAGAAAAGACAGCCTTTTCAACAAATGTTGCTGGGAAAAGTGGTTATCTACCTGCAAAAAACTGAAACTAGATCCATGTTTATCACCCTGTACCAATATTAACTCAAAATGGATCAAGGACCTTAATATGAGACCTGAAAATCTGAAGTTAGTACAGGAAAACCCTTGTTCCTTCCTATTATTGCTTATACTCTCTCTTCAACAAAATTAGAGATAAGGGCAAAATAGTTTCTGCTGGGTATTGAGGGGGTGTGGGGTAGAGGGAGGGGGCGGAGTGGGTGGTAAGGGAGGGGGTGGGTGGGAGGGAGGAGAAATGACCCAAACAATGTGTGCACATATGAATATATGAATAAAAAAAACTTTGCTTTTTCCCAATTAATTTTCATCTGTTAAGAACATTCCTGCTGATAGAATAAAATTTTAGAACTCTGAAAAAAACAAAACAAAACAAAAAACAGTGCACTAAAAAGTACTAACCATAGGAAAAAATTGGCAAATTGGAGTTTATAAAATTAAGAATTTCTGTTTGTCAAAAGACTCCAGTAAGAGAGGGAATAGGGAACTCACAGAGTGGGAGAAGATATTTTCAATTCATGTATCTGATAAAGGACTTGTATCTAGAATCTGTTAAGAATTCCTACAAAATCAAAAAGACAGACAACCTATAATGGCACCCACTTATCTCTTATCCATGTGGGATACATTCCAAGATCTTCAGTAGATGCCTGACACAATGGGTAGTACTAAACCCTAAATATACTATGCTTTTCCTATATACAATATGTGACAAAGTTTAACTTATGAATTAGGTATAGTAAGAGATGAAAAAATAATAATAGAATAATTATAATGATATACTGTAATAAAAGTTTTATAAATGTAGTTTTTCTCTCTCAAAATATCACAGTGGAGATCTTAGCACCTCAACATGTTTTCTCTTTCCCTATTGAGTTAAGAACTTCTAGCTTTTCACTTAAAAGAAGCTTGCTAGGGCTTCTCATTGGCATATCTGAATTTCTAGCATCACTATTAATAACGGCTTTGGGGCATTATCAAGTGAAATAAGCGTTACTTAAACACTAAGTGACTAATGGGTAGATAATGTATGCAGCATGGGTGCCCTGGACAAATTCATTTCCCAGGTGGGACAGAGAGGGAAA
Source organism: Castor canadensis (assembly GCF_047511655.1). NCBI lineage: Eukaryota > Metazoa > Chordata > Mammalia > Rodentia > Castoridae > Castor > Castor canadensis. Next base: position 65,837,197 of record NC_133398.1, read on the forward strand.
ACATGTGATTTCATACTTCAGTGGTTACTGTCTGATTTTTTGATAGTTTTCTGTGTATTTTGTTCTGTTTTTGGAGGACAAGGGGCTATGCCCATAAATCATGAGAGTTTGTTTCAGTCTTCATGGGATCTTTTTGTTTTTGTTTTGTTTGTTTTTTTTTTTTTGGTGGTACTGGGGTTTGAACTTACAGCTTCTTGCTTTTTAGGCACTCTACCTCTGGGGCTGTGCCTCCAGCCCAGTCTTCATATTTTTAAAGTAGGTGTCTGAGTCATTTTTGTATTCCCTGTAATGTCTAATGTATACAGTAGATACATGAGGTAATGTATCATTTATGGTGTGTTGACCTCTGTACAGTTAAAAACCCAGTTAGGTCATTGTTTTGTTATGTTTTGTTTTTAATTTAACTAAAACATAGTCAGAAATATTTAACTTGAGGTGTAAAAAAGAAAAGGAATTGCTTTCTGTTAGAAAGCTGTTTGTTCTGAAATTAGCAAGAATGCGGCATTTTCTTAAAAAACAAACAAACAAAAAACATCATGGTTTATCCAAAATAAACCTTCACTATCTTGCTCCCAATAAGTTTTGTTATCCTGTGTGTTTGACTGTACCATAGCTCAACAATGACATAAGAAACTGAAATAACTCAAAAAGGAATTGATTCCAAAATTTAAAATGTGCAAATTGAAAAAGAAAAGAAGTACTAGTTAATTTTGACATTATGAAAAAGATCCTGTCTGGCAAAGTGGCTCAGGTGGTAAGATTGCCTATTAGCAAGCATGAAGCCCTGAGTTCAAACCCCAGTGTCACCAAAAAGAGAAAGTCCCAAATTATTGTGCATAAATTTAGATCATCAATCTGGAACAACTTTAGTTCACACTTTTTACAAAAAACTTTTAAGATAGATACAAAAATTAAACACTTCCTCTTCTTTGCAAATAAAATCTTTCTGACCTCTGCTGCTCGAGTCCATCTTTGCTTTCTATCTCAGAGCAGACCAAGAATCCTCAACACCTGAAAATTCTGAAAGCATTTTAAATTTTAAATAAATGAAGATTTAATGATATATTTATAATTTAAAAACAGGTTTTATGTCATCCATAATGATAGCAAGCTGAGTGGAATTATAACTCTTGGGTCTGAAAATAATTTTAAAAATCATTTCCTGGTACCAGTAGCCTCAATATGTAACAGATACTTAAACTGCTTTTGTTGAAAAGCCTGGACTCCTTACTTGGGCCACAAATGACTAAAAGCAGGAGAAAAGCTTGTCATCCTTCCATTTTGTATCTGTATTTGTCTCTGTAGTTGCTTTGCAATCACCTTGGGTTCCAGGAAGGACAGGACTGATGGATAACATCTTATGACAAGGGACTGAAACTACCCCTATGAAATAGCAGAGCCTTGTAGGACAAACCACCTTCTCAAACAAGAACAATTACCTGTAATGATGAGGTTGCCCTTGTCAGGAATAGTCATCTCATGGAAACCAGATTGTTCCCCTCAAGTGATGACAGCAATCACAACATCTCCGAAACATTTGGAGAACCAGAACTGACAGAATAACCAATCAGACCACACTTTGACCAGGCCTGTTTAATTATGCATATCGTTCTCCACCTGCCCTAGTTCTTCCTGTATTTTAACCTAACTCATATCTGTACCCCAAAGATGGGCTGACGTGCTAACTTGGCCTCTTCCTGTGTTGTGTTCTGGGTCGTGTCATAAATCCTTTCTCTTTCTCTGCCTTTCACCATGACCATCTCTTTATTTGGTGTATAGGGGTGAGTGGCCGAACCTGATGAAGATGAAGCCCAGAAGTTTAGACCTGGTGCCTAAAACTCCGGTTTCAAATATACAAATTTATTTCAGGCTTCCTAAGCACCAAGCATTGTACTAAGTGCTTGAGATAGGCTGCATTGTCTAGTCTTACTCCCTCTTACTCAAATGGCTCAGTGACGTTAAAGGAGGAGTTTTTGTTCCCATTTCCTAGGTGGGGAACAGGAAATGTCTCTTTCTTTTTTCTCTCACTTTGACCCTGTTGCTCTCACTCTAGAGGCAACCAGCTTTCAGTATGTTGAAAGTGGAATTCTTTCCTAATAAACTTTAAGGACTTACCTAAAGTCATGCAGGTATGCAAGATTGACTCCAGTCAATGCCTTCTTCTTTTCTTCCCAAATATACACACATTTCTTCATATAGCTGGATTTTTTGTTTTTCTTTCTTTCATAGTCACCTGGAATGAAACAACTCTTAGGGCAGTATGTACAAATAGGTGGGTTTTTTTGTTTTGTGGATTTTTTTCTCTCCAGTTTTCTCTTAGATGTTTGAATCATTTAAATCAAGTTTTGAAGTCTTCAGACACTGTTAACATCCCAGAAAGAGATGATTTTATTGATTTCATATATAAACATTCATGACTTACCCCAAGCTTCTTGCTAAGTCATCTAATTTCAAAAAGAAGAGATGATTGACAGATGAAGCCTGCTGTCTGCCACGTTGTGTCATTGCTGCTGGTAATCTTTTGTTGTTGTTTTGTTTTTAGGTTATTAGTTAGTCCTGTTGTGGCATTTTCTTTAATTTCCACAACTACAAAAGTTCCCCTAGTTAGTTTCAGTTATGTAAATTTTTCATCTACTGAGCAACTTCTGATTGTTCTCTTTTCATTTTTCTCTGCTGGAGAGCAATGGGGTGAAAATAGCTTTTTGTATCTTTGAAGGCTGGATACTTGATTTTTAGGCACGCAGCCAAAGTTTCTCATGAAGAAGCCAAGATGCTGAGAGGGGAGCCCTAGGCTTGGGGAATTTTGATAGTCACCAATAACCCCCAAAATGCTGATCAAAAGAGCCCCATCTATGTAATGCCAAAATTTCGCTTGCAAGAGTATGTTAAACTCAGTTTTTAGACTGTGTAAATGTTAAGTTGGGATTTTTCCTTCAAGCCTTCCCAACATCCAAATCTCTTAATTATTTCCTGTCTGTGGGGGCATTAACAATGGGTTAATTGGGTTCACTTGTTCTTTTATAATGCCATACTATCATTTGTCATCATGCACAGCTGCTTAATTAGAGGCTAGAAATAAACTGATCATATTTCTACAAAGTAGAACCTATGTGGGGAGTGAGAACAGTCAAAAATGTGGAAAAATTAAATGAAAGAAAATTATTTGATTCAGTTGAGTTGAAATCCAGACTGAAATCCAAGGGTGACTGAGCTTTTTTAAACTCCCTCATCTCTGACATTTGTATTCACTCTTATTCATTAATAAGGGTTATTATTCACTTATGAGTGCATGAAAGACCTTAGAAGAAGAACAATTGAGCTTATACTTTTAAAAATTACAATTTAGACCAGGCATAGTGGTACACATCTGTAATCTCAGCTATTCAGGAGGTGGAGATAGGACAACCTGGGATCAAGATCAGTCTTGGCAAAAAGTAAGTGAAACTCTATCAAAACCAAGCCAGGCATAGTGGTACAAGCCTGTAATCTCAGCTACTTGGGAGATGAAAGTAGGAAGAGCATACTCTGAGGTTCCTGGGAAAAGGTTCAAGACCTAGCTGAAAAATAAACTAAAGGCAAAAAGACTGGAGGCATGACTCAAGTGAGGCCCTGAATTCAAAATCTCAGTAGTGCATGTATATATATAACAGGTCATATGCTTGTAAAGTTAAAATATCAAAAGATGCTAAGATTTATAAGGTAAAATTCTCCCACTAGGATTTCAATTTGTCACCCAGAGAAATTCAGTTTTTATCAGTCTTTCATCCATCCTTCTAGATATGTGTTCTTTCACATGTACAAGCAAAAGTACAGGTGGATTTTTTTGTTTCCCACAAATGCAAACTTTGTATGTGGAAAGATATGTAATCTACATAATATACAAATTAAATGTACAAGTATTCATACTAAGTACCCAGGGTTCAAAGAAATTATTTATTGTATGCATATTTTAATATAATATTATATTCTATTATGGAGTGCTGTACCCTTTTTTCTATATCTTCTTTTTCAACTTAACAACAAATTCATCTTGATATGTTCCATGTCAGTACAAGAATTCCTTATTTGGATTTGTGACTGGCTGCTATAGTATTCTAATGTTTGTGGGTACCACTACTTTATTTAACCAGTTCCCTATTGATGGACATTTGGGTTGTTTCCAGTGTTTTGTTATTATGAATAAAGATGCAATGAATATCCTTATACATGTGATACTTTGCACATATGAGAATATACCTCTCAGTGAATTTTATAAGTAGAATTGCTGGGGCATTTATTATTTTGATAGGTATTGCCAAACTTATCCTTTCCAGAGGCTGTACCAATTTACATTCCCACTAGCAATGTAAGGATTTTCTTTGTTAAATTTATCCTCTTTGAAAAGGGAAGAAGCTTCTTTCCACACGGTCAGAGGTGGGTATCTTTTCCACTCTGAAGGATCCAAGTAGAGTCTGGCTTCATTTGTGAGGCCTTCTAATCCCCCCAGGATTCTCTCTTCATCATTTTGTGTTTGCTAAAATTTAAGGCTGAGTATTTTATAAGGCAAAGAGGTTTCTTTGGTTCATAGGTTTGGAAAGTCCAAGCTGGGAACGCCCAGCCAGAGCCTCATATTGTACCAAACATGGCGGATAGCATCAGATGGCCCAAGCACGTGTGGGAGCAGTGAGTAGTCATGCAGAAGAGAGACATCGTGAGAGAGGAAGCAAGAGAGGGAACTGACTTCACTTTACAAGAACCACGGCAATCAATGCAGCCCTCTAAGAACAAGAATGGTACTCCTACACTCTCAGGCAAAATCTAATCAATTCCTGGAGAAAGACATCAATCCCTCTTAAAGACTGAATCACCTCTTAAAGTCCCATCACCTCCATGCTGTTGCACTGGGGACCAAGCTTCTAGCACATGAATCTTTGGGGACAATTGCATTATAGCATACTCTCTCCTCTGTTTTGGCATTTGCTATCCTCTCATTGTCTTCAACCATCTTCTTAAAGTCTCATATTCTCTAACACCTGAATTATTACTTTTTCATAAATTTATGTTGTTTCCTCAATCAGAATGCAAGCTCTTTGAGGGCATTGAGTATTTCTTTGACTCCCTCACCATGCTCAGTGAAGTGCTTGGCCTGTAGAAGATGTTTAGTGAGTAATTGTGACTTGTTGAGATGTGTACAGTGGAATTGTAGGAACTTTAAGTGGAACTTCAGGAGTTGAATATCTCAGCTTTGGCATGGGTTAGGGGAGGAAATTGACTCTAAGGCTACAAAGAGAAGGAGCACAAGTAGAAAGAAACACACAGAGAAAAATTAGATTGATATTTTCAGACATGCAATCCTGCCCAGCCTTCTGCTAGTAAACTCATTTGCTTCTTACTTTTAAGATCCTCCTTCCCAGAAATGTTGGCCTTGGCACAGTCTCCTAACTCAGTTGTGCCTTAGTCACCCACAGGAGTCTCAAAGCATTGGATGTAACAGTGTATGATTCTTTATTTTAGTCTCCAGCCTAGAGATGATGTAAATTTAACGATCAGATAGATCTTCACCCTCACTTCATTTCTCCTTCAACCAGGAGGCTGCTATCCATTTCTCAAACCTATTTCTTCAGTAGCTATCCCTTCAGCCTCATCAGCCAGGCTCTTAACATTTCTGACCTCCCCATCTTCTTTGGGTTATTCCTCAGTTTCTCTCCTGTTTTGAAAGACTCTGATGTGAGATTGAGATTGGGGCTGTGGGGAAGATTTCACTTTGCACTATTGAATGCTGCCCAATTTCCCAACCCTATTTTCTCCTTCACAAGATAAGGTTAGCTGCTCTCATCTTGTGTAATGAGAAACCTAGAAAGGTCACATGGACTGGAAAGAGGAGGCTGGGAATCTATGTTTCCTGATAATGCCTTCCTGACTAGAAATGTATAATTGCAATTTTCTACTTTATAATCCATGATTAGATCTTAAATTGGTGAAAACTGGAGTCAAACTATAAAAGCTTCACAACTGTTAAGAATCAGAGATACATATATTTTAGCCAATGTTTGACTACTTACTCTCCATTCAAAATTAATGTCCTACTTCTATATGGATTTCTTGTAAATGGCTATTTCATATTTTCTATTGGAGGAAAAGATGTAAGTGAAGTATCAATAAGAATTGCCACAATACTTTTATTTTTTAAAAACTTCTCAATAATACCATTCAAAACATTTTTTCTATTGTTTGTTTTTAGATTTTTTTATTGTACAAACTAATGGGTTTCATTGTAACATTTTCACACACATATATAATATACTTTGATCACATTCACCTCCCTGCCCATGACCCTGTCTTGTTCCCACTGCCTCTGGTCCCCTTCATTTTCCCAAATAGCCCCCCTTCAACTTTCATGTTTTTTTTTTTAATCTGTACTCCAAATATGAGAGGAAAATGTGATATTTGTCTCTGTGTCTGGCTTATTTCACTTAACATGATTTCCAGTTCCATTAATTTTATAGCATATGACATAATTTTTGTTCTTCTTTATGGTTGAATAAAACTCCATTGTGTGTATATATATCTCATTTTCCTTATCTATTTATCTATGGGTGAGCAATTAGGCTGCTTCCATAACTTGGTTATTGTATATAGGGTGCAATAAACATGGATGTGCAGGTATCTCTATTGTGTGCTGACTTGAATTCCTTCAGGTATATGCCCAAAAAGTACTATAGTTGGATTATATGGCAGTTCTATTTTTAGTTTTTTGAGGAAACTCTATACTGAGTTCCATAATAGCTGGACTAATTAACAGTTCCCCCCACTTTCATCCCATTCTTATTACCATTCATTTATTGTTTATGTTTTCCCTGTTTTTTTTTTTTCCTCTCTGATACTGGGGATTGATTCCAGGACCTCACACACACTAGGCAAACACTCTACCACTTGAGGATGTCCCCCTCTTGTTTGTATTTGTTTTTGAGACAGGCTCTTGCTAACGTTGACCAGGCTGCTCTTGAACTGTGATTCTCCTGCCTCGGATCATGAGTAGCTGGGATTATAGGCCTGGGCCAACATGCCCACTTTTGTTGTTTGTATGCTGATGACGCCCATTCTGACTGGAATGAGATAAAATGTTCATGTAGTTTTGGGGTTTTTTTTGGTGGTACTGGGGTTTGAACTCAGGGCCTCATGCTTACTAGGCAAGCACTCTATCACTTGAGCCACTCTGCCAGCCCATCCATGTAGTTTTGATTCGTATCTCCCTGAAGGCTAAAGATGTTGAATATTTTTCCACGTATTTATTGGCAGTTTGTACTTATTTTCAAACTCTCTATTCAACTCATTAGCCCATTGATTGGATTATTTGTCCTTTTTGTATTTAATTCTCTGAGTTCTTTTCATATTCTGGATATTCCCTGTTAGAAGAGAAACTGGCAAAGATTTTTTCATTCTGTAGGTTGTCTCTTCTCTTTGATAAGTATTTTCTTTGCTGTGTAGAAGCTTTTTAATTTGATCCATCCCATAGGTCAATTCTTTCTCTTATTTCCTGAGCTAGTCAGAAAGTCATTGCCTATGCCTAGTTCTTGAAGTGTTTTCCCTGTAGTAGTTTGAAAATGTCAAATCTTAAATTTTTAACCATTTTGAGTTGATTTGGTATAGGGGAGAGATAGGGATTAGTTTCATTCTTATCCACATGGATATCCAGTTTTCCCAGCACCATTTGTTGAAGTGGCTATCTTTTCTCCAACATATGTTTTCAGCACCTTTGTTGTGAATCAGATACCTACAGTTGCATGTAGTCCTCTATTCTATTCCATGGGTCTATAAGTCTGTTTTTCTGCTTGAACCAGGCTGTCTTTGTTACTATGGTTCTGTAGTATAATTTAAGGTCAGATATTGTGGTACTTCCACCATTATTATTCTTTTTGCCTGTGGTTGCTTTGGCTATTTGAGGTCCTTTATGATTCCATATGAATTTTGGGGTTTTTTTCCCCATTTCTGTGAAGAATTGTTATTGGACTTTTGATGAGGATTGTATTGACTCTGCAGATTGAGTTTGGTAGTATAGCCATTTCACAATATTAATTTTGCCAATCCGTGAACATGGGAGGCCTGCTATCTTCTAGTGTATTCTTTAACTTCTTCAGTGTTTTAAAGATTTCACTGTAGAGGTCTTTCATCTCTTTGGTTAGTTTTATTCCTCAATGTTTTATTCTTTTGAAGCTATTGTGAATGGGATTGTTTTCCTACTTTCTTTCTCAGCATGCTCATTATTAGTGTGTAGAAGATTTTGTCTAGGGATGTGGCTTAAGTGGTATGGTGCTTGCTTAGCAAGCTCAAGGTCCTGAGTTCAAACCCCAGTACTACGAAAAAAATCACTGATTTTTGTATCCTGCTACTTTGCTCAAAGTGTTCACCAGATGTAAGAGTTTTCTCATAGAGTCTTTAGGGAAGTATTGGGTAATATTGTCCGCAAATAGGGTTAATCTGAGTTCTTTCTTTCCTCTTTGTATCATTCTGTTTCTTACTCTTGCCTTACTGCTCTGGCTAAGAATTCAAGTACTATATTGAATAAACTAGAGAGAGTGGATACCATTGTCTTACTCCTGATTTTAGAGGAAGCACCTTTAGTTTCCTCCCATTCATTATGCTTGCCTTACATTTGTCAGATATATCCTTTATTTTATTGAGGTATGAACCTTCTTTTCCTAGTGTATTTGGGCTTTGAGAAGTGTTAAATTTTTTTCAAAGGAGTTTTACATCTATTGAGATGATCATGTGAATTTTGTCATTTATTGTATTTATGTGCTGTTTTATATTTATTGATTTGTGTGTGTTGAGCCATCCTCGCATGTTTGGAATGAAACCAACTTGATCATGGTATATGAGCTTTTTAATGTTGAATTCAGTTTGAAAACATTTTTTGATAATTTTTCATCTACTTTCAAGGAAATTAGTCTATAATTCTCTCTCTCTGTTTCTCCTTCCCTCCCTCTCTCTCCTTCTCTTTCTATATTGTTGTGCCTTTATTCAGTTATTGATATCAGGGTAATACTGGATTCATTGAAGTTTCTATTTTATGGAATAGTTTGACAAACACTGGTGCTAGTCTTTCTCTGAAGGTCTGGCAGAATGGAGTGGTGAATCCACTTGATCCTGGTCTTTACTTTTTGGGATAGTCTTTATTACTGCTTTAATTTCATTGCTCACTATAGAACAGTTTAGGTTGCTTATATGTTCTTGGTTCACTTTTTGTAGGTCATGTGTTTCTAGAAATGTCCATTTTTTCTAGATCTTGCCAGTTTATTGGAGTAAAAGTTTTTAAAATATTCACTAGTGATCCATTGGATTTCAGTAATATCTTCTGCAATATCCTATTTTATCTATTTGTATCTTCTTTCTTTTTTTTCTTTATTGTTATCTGAATGTAATAATTCTCAAACTTAACTTCAATCCTTGGTATTCTTTCTTTTGCCTTGTCTATTTTGTTGATGATGCTTTCCACTGAGTGTTTTATTTGACTCATTGAGGTTTTTATTTCCAAAAGTTCACTTTTTCCCCAGAATCTCTCTGCTGATTTTCTTGTCCAAGTTGCCAGGTCTCGAATTGAATATTCACCTGTTTATTCACCTCTTTGAGGTCATTGATCATTTTAAAAACTAGAATTTCAAATTATTTGTTTGACATTTTGACCATTTCAATGTCTTTGGATTCAATTATTGAGGAGTTATAAACTTTTGGGGGAGTCATGTTGCCTTGCCTCTTCTATTTCTTGTGTTTGTAAGTTTTGATTTGCTATTCTGTTAGACTCTCTTTCCGTTTTATTCAGGTGTCTTCTTAGTAGTAGCCTTCTCTTATGGGCTTGGTCCCCATTGCCACTCAGAAAGGAGAAAATACTGCCATAAAAGCTGGTGCTCTATGGGGGCCAAGAGCCAGGTCAGTCAAGGGTCCATTGTCAGCTTCAGGGCTGCATTTATTTTAGAAGCTTCTCTTCTCTGTGCACCCAGAGCCACTGCTGATCTCCATGAACTTTGTGGTCTGTGGGATGGGCAGCTTCCCACTTGCTCCAGAAGAAACCCAACTTGTATACCCAGGGATGGCAAGTTTTCAAGCCTAGGAGTGTCCCCTGAGTACCTAAGAAAGTGGAGAAAGCAAACAGCACTGAGACCTGCACTGGATAGGAAGAACTGAAGGAACCTGGAACTGTATCTACAGGTCTCAGTACTTTTAGATCCTATCCAATAGGAGAGAGCAGGCTATGGAAACTGAGTACTCCACTGGACCTGGAACTCTCATTTCTACTTAGAAGTCAACCACACACAGCTGGATCTCTAGAGGCCAAGCAATTCTTTGGCCACAGGCTTGGGCTCAGAGCTGTTAATTTCTGTGGTGATCCATAGGTGATGGGTCTTGCTCATTGCCACAGTATGGAGGGAGGGTTACACCAACCACCTCACCCTGCACAACCTGGGTTCCCTGCTGCCTAAACTTCTAAGCAGGTCTGTGTCCAACCCTCCCTTCTTTCCATGACAGCCACTTGTCATTGTCTCCCACTCAGACACTGTGGAAAGGTGTTTCCAGGCTCCCTGACTTGTAATTTTTCCTTGTCTTCAGGTCCCCAGAGTAGCTGAGTCTCAAATAATTAATCTCAAGATGGCACCCAGCTATAGTTCTCTGAACTATGGGGAGTGACAAAATGGATTTCTTCTCCATACTGACTTGCCATGCAAGAGGAGTTGCAATCTCACTGAATCCCTGCATTGTATTTAAGGCTTGTGAAAACAATGGACCTATCCTTTGATTAAGAATGTTAGTGTATTCAGGGCTGCCTGTCTTACCTTGTGGTGTGGCTTTGGTTTCTTCTGTCCAGAAGCCAGGAGCCAGATTTGATATGCAGACTATTTCCTACTTTTGTGTGGATAGCTTTTCTGTTTCTCCATGATTTTAAGCTGTCCTGTTACCTGTTTTGTAATGCCCTATGCTCTTTCTCTCTTTCAGTGTTTGGAATCTAGTCTGACCTTTGTTACCTTGACTCTTCTCATTCACAGGGTCACAGGAAGAAGCTTCTAACCTGCCATCTTGCCATAGAAATCTCTTAGGTTTTTTTTTGAAAAAGGGTTTCACTATGTAGCCATGCTGCCTGGAACTGACTATGTAGCCCATGCTGACCTCAAACTCATGATCCTCCTGCCTCAGCCTCCTTCCTGCTGGTATTACAGGAATGTACCACCATGCCTGCCTTCGTTTTTTTCCTTCTTTATTTTTCTGAAGAACTGTGGTTGAACTCAGTGCCTTGCACCTGCTAGGCAGGCACTCTACCACTTGACCCACTGCCAGCCCTTTTTATTATGGTTATGTTTGATATGGTCCATGCCCACACCAGCCTGGACCATGATTATCCTGTATGTGATTCCTATGCAGCTAGGATGACAGATGTGCACCACTGCATTGGTCAGTATGGGGGGTCTCATGAACTTTGCTCTGGCTGGCCTCAAACTGGGATCCTTCTGATCTCTGCCTCTTGAATAGCTAGGATTACAGGCTTGAGCATTGCACTTGGCCTTTGCTTTTTTAATATTCCAGTTTCCTTAGTTCTCTTGATAGCTCTCCATGTAAACACAGTGCCTTTAACTGATATACTTCATTGCCTTTAACTGATATACTTCATTGCCAGCCTACTGCATTAAATGAGGTAATGTATATAATCTCAGCACCTGGCCTAGAGTATATGCCCCAAAAATGGTAATTATCATGATTAAATTTATGATAAAATAACACCACTGATACTTCATTTGGTCAAACTTTGACTTGTTTCAAATTGTAAATAATTTAGGAAATGTTTAAATTATAATAAGGATAAGTTGGTTTATTATATTAACTTCCTTGAAACTTTGGGAGCCTAGGGTAGGAAAATATTCTAAAAACAGAATGTATTTGTCCTCAGAAATCTAACCAAGGATATCAATAGTGTAAAAGTTAATTTTGAGTTCTCATCTTTAAAATAGTAATAATCTATATGTTTCCTAAAATATTTAGATAAAAAAAATTTGGCCTACTTGTGGTAGACAGGTATAAACTTGTAAAAGGGACTGGAGTAAAAGTTTAATGAAAGCTATGGCTCATTCTCAAGCTATGTTTTCTATATACAAACTCCTCCGATGTCACGAAACTCCATCTGGGACCTTGACCAAAGCCAACCAGGAAGAATGGTTCTCTATGTTCTTCCCTGATCAAAAAGGTGTGGTGTCTTGATGCCCAGCTCCCATTTTTATTGTTTTGATTGCCCAGTGCTGACATAAATAGTATGTCATTGTTACTACAAAGATATTAATATTCTTCTTTTATAGCCATATAGAACCTGACATATATTACTAGAAATAGCCATCAACATCCTTTGAGGGTGTCTGATTCAGAGAAATGATAAAAAAAATCAAAAGTCTCTTTAAATTGAATTTAATAGGCCTAAATTAAATTTAAAATAATAATAATAATATTATTATAATTAATAATAATAATAATTAAATTTAATTTAATAGCACTAGGGAGGCTAAGGAAGGAGGATTGTGAGTCTGATGCCAGCCTGAGCTACATAGTGAGACCCTGTCTAAAAAACAAAATTGAATTTGATGACAAAGTAATCAAACTAGAAGAAGACACATTAAAAGATCTTCAGATTCTTGAATGATTAATGTTGTCATGTTTCTTTTAAAACCAGAGATTCTTGCTAGGTGCAATGGCTCAAGCCTGTAATAGTAGATACTCCAGAGGCAGAGATTGGAAGGACTGTGGTTTTAGGCTTGCCCAGGAAAAAAGTTCTTGAGACCCCATCTCAACCAATGGCTGGGTGTGGTGATGCTTGCATGTCATCACAGTTATGTGGGGAAGCACAAATAGGAGGATTGCAGTCCAGGGCAGCTCAGGCACAAAGCAAGACTTTATCTCAAAAACAACTGATGTGAAAAGGGCTGGTGGAGTGACTCAAGTGGTAGAAAGCCTGCCTAGCAAGCAAGAGGCCCTGAGTTCAATAATCCCCAGTACTGAAAACAAATCAACAACAACAACAAAAAACCCCACACTGATTCTCTTGTAGTTCCACTCAAGTTTTAGGCTTTCATGCTCAACTTGGCTTAATTCCAGGTTTCTCACTTCCTTTACAAAGCCTGAAGACTGAACTACATCTAGTCTCATTCACACTGGTTTGCACATCCATGTTTATAGAGCTGAAGGGTGCTCTTAGAGGAAAGCCCCTTCATTTCCCTAGTTCTTTTGGGTTCCACTCTTCTTCTCCCATCCTCTCTGCCTCAGATCTTCAATTTGGATTCTTGGTATTGTCCTAAAAGAAGTTATGAAGTTAAAGAGAATGAAAACACTCAATAAATTACTTCTAAAAAAACAAATTATTTAATATAATTATGTAATTATAATTATAATGCAAATTATTTTGCATTATAGCTCATGCCTATAATCATAGCTACTTGGTTTCCTTTATTTCTTCTTGTGCTTTTTCAAATTCTCTATTTTTGTTGCATTGGAATTTCTTGAGTGTCTCCTATACATTTTGGTTGACCATATCCAGTATCATCTCTATAAAATTCTCATTGATTACCTGTAGTATGTCTTCTTTTAAATTATTCTTGTGGGCTTCATTGGGTTCTTTGGCATAGTTTATCTTCCTTTTGTTGAAGTCTGTGTCTGAGTATCTGTTTTCTTTTTTCTCTGGTTTCTGTACTAAATTTTTGTTGTGGGGAAACTGGTTTCCCTGTTTTTTCTGTCTTCCCGTCATTGCCCTTGGTGTTGTTATTGTCCCTGTACTGTGTGCAATTAAGTATTTTCTGGCTTGTAATAATAGCACTAGTGATATTTAGAATGGAAGGGTGAGAGGAGATGGAAAGCAAAGAAGTTAAAGGAAAAAGGAAAAACAAATAAACAAGTAGAAAAAAACAAAACAAAGAAACAAACAAAAAATGTTTTAAAGATATAAACAGGGAGAAACAGTGTACTAATCAACTGTAAGCTGAAAAGGCATTAGAGAGAGAGAGGATTGAAAATAAAAACAAAAATAAATAAATAAATGAAAAAAAAAAATATATATATAAAATTTCCAAGTTCAAATGCAATAAAGTTTCAGTCTTAATAATTTTGGTGTTTGTCCCTCAGCCTCCAATCCTGGAGATGGTGCCTCAGATGTTGTTCTATAGTTGTCTCATCAAAGGGGAAAAATAAAATAAAACAAAACCACACAAAACAAAACAAAAACCCCACAAAGTGTCCCAAGTTCAAATGCAATGCAGTTTCAGTAAGTTTTTCAGCATGCAGGCATAGTTCAGTTGTTGTCTCATCAAAGGTAGGGAGAGAGAGAAAAAAGAGTCTGGAGACAGGTCTGTGAATGGTATCTGAGGCTGTGGCTTTCCTGCCCATGGCTGTCAGCCTGCTGTTCCTGGAGGTGTTATTTATGCAGATCTCTGGGGTGAGCTTAACACTCACCTGGCCCCGCAGGCTTTGTTTACTCAGAGTTCTCCTGTGCATGAGCCACTGCTACAAGCTTTCCCCTTTCCAAGCACACTGGGGAAGGTGACACTGCACCCGCTTTCTCAGGCCGGTGTGTTTATTTACAGTTCACATGGAAAGTGGGTCTTCCCCCCCTCCTGTGGAGTTTCCTCCCTCTGCCACTTTTACAAGCTTTTCCACTCCTGGTTGTTTGGCAGTTGCCCCCGCTCCTGCCTTCTCTGGCTGGCGTGTTTGTTTACAGTTCTGTGAGGGATTCCCCTCCCCCTCTTTGGTGCTCAGGGCACCCCACCCTCTTTGTTATGTGTCTTTATTGTTCTTATTGCTTATTACTCAGTTTCTCTTTTTTCCCTGGGTGGGGGTTGGTCTGTCCAGGGGGCTATGCTGATTTGGCCCAGGGTTGTCTGTGGGAACACCGTGTACCGGTTAGCTCATCTTGTGGTCTGTGTCTTCTCAAGCCATCTGGGAGCTGGTGTCTGGTGGTGGCCCGGGGGCCCTCCTGGTTTCTCCATTTAACGTGATGTGGAGATGATCTGCGCAGGCTGGAGGTGTGGAGGGGTCGAAGTTTTGCCTCTTCTTGGTGGTTTTGCCTGTAAGGTGTATCTCCAGCGTCTCTCCAAGATTTTACTTTAGGAGGCATGCTTTCTGCTTCCTCCCTCTAGCCGCCATCTTGGAATCCAATCCTAGCTACTTGGAAGTTGGAGATTGGGAAGATCAAGGTTCAAGGCCAGCCCAGGCAAAAAGTTAGTGAGCCCTCATATCAATAAAAAGCTGGGCACAGTGGTGCATGACTATCATCCAAGCTACATGGGAGGCTAAGTAAGTGGATTGAGGTCCAGGCTGGCCTCAGCATGAAATGCAAGACTGTACCTGAAAAAAATATTACTAAAGCAAAAAGGGATATAGGCATGACTCAAGTGCCTATCTACCTGACAAGTATGAGATCCTGAGTTCAATCCCCAGTAGTGCCAAAAAAATAAATTTAAAAAATAAATTGTTTTGATTATTTTCATCATGCAAAGGATTCGAGAGCATGGTGTATAAACACAGAAGCTATAAAGAGAACTGAGGGCAGAAACACACAGATTCCAAGTAACTTTCTCCACTGGAGGTTAAAGAGAGTGGTTTTATAAAACACATAGAAAATAAGAAAATGGACACACTAGTGTACTAAGGAGCAAAATAAATAAGAATACTTTATTCAATTAATGCAGGTACAAACAGTGACAAATGTAGAGATAAATATCTTTTCCTGTGTCATTTACAATGAAACACA
Organism: Castor canadensis; assembly: GCF_047511655.1. Lineage (NCBI taxonomy): Eukaryota > Metazoa > Chordata > Mammalia > Rodentia > Castoridae > Castor > Castor canadensis. The sequence goes on from NC_133398.1 coordinate 65,852,948, forward strand.
ACACACATGGTTAAAGTGCCTTATAAATACAACACAAGAAGGTGTTAAAATTTAGGAATAAGAGTGAATATATGGAATGAACATATGACTTGTTCCACCAGAATCTTTATTTGTACTTCACACAAGTAGGACATTGTTGCCCAAATCATTCTATAAATACACATATACAAACAGATAACAGAAGGAGTACTGTTGGTGACTGTTTCTTGAGTCCTGACATGTGACAAAACAAAGAAAATGGTAGTAAATGGCCATGAGGAAAAGGAAACTCTGGGTCCCGCTGAGAGACCATTGAATCTTAAAGCCTCTGTAAAACAGTATTTTAGGAGGCCCGTGTAGTGACGACAGCCCGTGACATTCAAAGCTCAAGCAGAGCTAATGGCCATTTTCTGGCACAGATGAGGGTCCAGGACAGCCAGCAGTCAAGGTATGGTGCTGGAATTTCCAGAAGAACATGTAAGTATGCAAGTACAGCATCAAACTGAAGTCTATACTAGAGAGAAAACAGATAGGGGGGAAAAGTTCCAGACATGCTCCGTCATGCTGCGTTAATAATAATAAGACTGCTCTTTAGTACTGGACTGACTCAGCATACTCTGGGGATCCTTTGGTCTCCCTTTGAGCAAACACAAAATTGACCAAATTCAAACTGAGATGTAGAGCAAGAACTCAACAAATGCTGGTATTTAAAGGTATATGTAGTAGGTATCCAGCATTGTCTAAATCATATGAGAGCTACCAAGAAACAGTGGGAAAGACAATTTAGAAACAAACAAGACACATTTCCTAACTTCAAATTTGTTACATAAGAATTAATATATTAAATAAACATTAGTAAAGTGCATAGCAAATGTATAATGTGTTACCATTTTGGAAAAAAATTTTAATGTATTTTTAGCATATATATCTTCAGCAATATACACAAATAAAAGACAACAGCAGTTGCTTCTGGAAAGGGAAACTGGATGGCTCAGAGAGTAGAATGCAGATTTTTTTTTAATTGTTTTCTATTGGACCATTTCTATTTTGAATGATGGAAATGTATGAATTAAAAATTCAATAGCATTTAAATAGAGAAAAGAATGGCTAAGCAATACTAGACACTACCTAGAGAACATCAGATTATATGGCAATGATAAATAAATCAAGGGTAACTGTAATGCTAGAAAAGGAGCTCAAGAGTTATTTTCCAGTCTTTTGAATAATGACTTCTTGTAAACTAAAACTGTTTTGATTATAACAAGTTTTAGTATATCCATCTGATACTTTGGTTAGCATTTGTAGACTCAACGTCTTTAATAGTGTAAGACATGGTAAAATATGCCAAAATACTTAATAGGTTTTGAATGAATGAATTTCTTAAAGTGCAGCTGTAAATTGTATTCTAAAAGGCTAGTGGGTGAATTGTGGAAATCTGGGGGCTGCTGTTTACTCCTTTTATTTTCTTAATCTCTACTTCCTCAGCTATGAAGTAGGTATAAGCAGTTACCATGGCAGGGTGGTTACCAGGATGAAATGAGATTATATGAGAATGATACCACCCAGTTGTAAAGCTGATATTCTGAGGGCTGAGAATAAGATGATTCAAGACAACCAAATATCAGTGGGATAAGTAAGGTAAGATCCTATATAAACCAATGTGGTTTTTTTTCTCTGTACTTCCTATTCATTCCAATAGTTACAGAGAGTATCAAGCACCTCAAAAATACATAAACAAGCTGTTAACTATCAAGTTGAATTCAACAACAGAATTTTAACATGTATTGTAATATATTTTCAAAAGAAATCATTCACAACCACAGTCACATGATGAGAAGATGTCACAGACTCACAATAAATAGAAACAACTCATACTTAAACACTCTTCAACACTAGAACATTCAGTCACTAGAAGACATATTCAGGCATCGAGTGGAGGCAAAGAGCACTTCTATAAGAGCTAGCCCTTAAGTCAGGGATTTCAAGATGCTTTCCTAGGATGAGTGATAAACCATTTGCTTGGAGGCTCCTCATTCAGGAGTGTCCATTGTCTCTTTCACATGCACTAATGAGGTCCTCAATTCTGTTGAAGTACTTGGGTTCCCTTCCAGGCTACTCTTCCTATGCCACCTTTCTTTGCTCTCTTCCTCTTTTTTCCCCCAGGTTCCATTTTCAGTGCTTGGTCCTTTTAAGTCCAACATCACCAGCATTCTATGGGCCCTTTCATTCATGAACTCCCGAACCACAGGATGAGAATCCTTCCTTGAAGATCAGACATTGCAATGCTGGTTACGTCTCCTCAAACTGTGTGTCTGGAGAGAGATAAAAGTATAGTAATTTCAGGTGAGGAATCTTAGAAAAAAGTAAAAGAAATTTGAGAAACAAATATTTGATAGACCATACAAGAACTCTGCAATAAGAGAAAGAATCAAATTGTGTTTATTTCCACTTTATTCATTTCCTTACATGATAAAGGATGACTAACCATTCTGGTTTGCCCAGGGCTGTCCTGGTTTTAAAACTGAACCAGTTCAGGGTATAATACATATGTATGTGGAATTGTCATAATGAAACTCCCTGTGTAGCTATCTTAAACAACAAACAAATGTCTTTGTTCAAAAACTAAGGGCAGGAAGGTAAAATGGGTCCTGTCCGGGGGGGGGGTTACCAGTGGGAGGGGGAAGGATATAGGAAAAGGTGAAGGAGGATAAATATGGTGGAAATATTATGTACTCATGTATCAAAATGAAAAAATGAGACCTGTTGAAACTATTCCAGGAATGGGGAGAGGGAACATAAAGGAGAGTGATGGAGAGGGTGACTAAGATACAGTGTAAGCGCTTTTGTAAATATCACAATGTATCCCCAGTACAACAATAATAAGATGATTAAAAAAAAACTGAAAGTCTGATGTACTGAGCAAACTGGGACAGTTGATTCCTTGGGGTCACCCAAACATTTCTAATTAGATTTACAACATAACTGCATGCTATGAACCGCATATTAAAACCTGCCTGAGCATATCCAAGTTAACTACACTAAACTATTGAATCTGGGCTCATTGTTTGGTTTCTACCTACATTAAAATGAATCACAAGGCTTAATATAACTTTCTCTTTAGTTTAATCAACTGGGCAGTTTTTCTGCCCTTTTATAAATGTAAATATTTGTAGCAAAATGGATTGAAGAATATGGGGGGCTATGGTTAGGCTACTGGACCAGCAAACTTGATTTTTGTCATTAGCTCTGTGTTCTTGAGCACTGTACATTATATTCTTGATCCTCAATTTTCTCTATTACAAAATAGGGATAATTCTAGTATTTATCTCTGATTTTTTGGGGTAGCAGGAGGATTAAGTGAGATACTGCATATACACAGCTGTTAAAAGTGCCAGACATGCAACAGAGTAGAAAGAATTAATTCTCTACCCACCTAAGTCAACATGGTCCTCTGTTAGAGGGAGATGTTGGGATGCAGCCAACAGGGGCTTAGCAAAGAGAAGCTACCCCTCTTCCTTTGTCCCTCTCCCTTCCTCTCTGCACAAATTTGCTCACCCACTTTACCCAGGGAGGCAATTCCTAAATCTCTTAGAACCACAGGCATTTCTCGGACTAGAGTTGCTAAGTAAAGAGGAGCCAGCAGTCCCTGCAACCAGCCTTCTCTAAAAGGATGCAAGATTATGCCTGATAAGATTTCTCTGTGTTATTGTATTAGTTTTTTGTTTTCTGTTCCTTCAACTTCCCATCCCTTCTGATATTCTTGCCATTTTCTTTCTTTCAATTTGTATCTCAGATGCCACATTTGTCTACATCTGTCATTTTCACTAGAGAAAAAGAAATCACTTTTATTCACATGTAGCACAACTCTACATCCCATACAGTGACTTGAGTTTAAATTCAAGGATCCTATCAAACATTTTTAATTTCAGTTCACTAGACTAATTTTCAGTCTTTAGTCCATGGTCCCAACCCCTGAAAGTAATGAATTAAGAGTTTAGGAAACATATTTTCGAACTTACATTTTCTTTAGAAATATATACTTTTATTTTCTATCTTTCTCTCAGTGTTGGATCATTTTCTGAGGTACTTTATTAATTTGTTTTCTATTCATTCCTAGTGCCAACTAATCCCCCATGAGGGAAATACTAACAATGAAAGTTGGCAACAACCATTTCCTTATGCAAATCCATTCCCTCTCTGAACCTGACCGTTGCTGAAAATTCATCCTAATCTATTGGTAACGAGTTCAGTTTTGTTAAGGGCCTACTCTTTGGAAACTGCTGATATCTAACCTGCAGATCCACCCACCCTCCTAAGAGGTCTGGGGAATTTCTCAATGCTATTGGAATTCCCTTTCATGTTCTACTTCCCTATTTGTCATCAGATAAAACTATACAAAGATCATTGGATCTCTTCATATATAGCTCAAAGTATTGGGTGGAAATGTTTACTTTGAATCAGCCTTAAATGGAGGAAATTATTTGAATGTATTCATTTTCCTGGATTTTAATCATTCCCATGGGTAATTAGAGAACTAGATACAGGCAAAGCATTTTAACAACAATGTAACATTTCCTCCAGATATCTTGCAAAACACTCTATGGTAAAAATACCACAGCTCTATAGAAGGAGCTATTTTTCTTATATAAGGTACCCAGAAACCAGCTCAATATAATGCCACACCTAATGCGATACTCAAATTTAACTGAAACCAACAGGCATTTTAGTGCTTTCTCTTCTGTAAGTCTGTGATTATTTGCATGGTAAAAGAAACTGCATGACACTGAATCTTCGTCAACTTCCATATACATTCATCCTCCCACCCCTCATTGCTGTATACCTGATCTTCCCATAGTAATCCCACTTAGCCTCACTATGACTTCTAATGAACAGTGAGATATCATTATGCTGCCCTGCAAAGCTAAGTCAGTTTTCCTCCAGTCATTATCCAACTCTCAGCCCTTGAAAATGCTATTGTTCCAGCGCCACACTCCAATGTAGGCAATGTTGCAGAACAGCAAAATGGACAGGACTAAATGAAAAGGCGGCACACTGGTTTACCTCAGGCACAGCTAAGACCCAATTCACATAATTGAAAGTGAATGCTAACAGGAAGGCCGGATATTATAAGTCAGTGCTTTCCAATGAGGCAATGATAGCATTTTGAGTAGGAAAGTTCCCTGAGATGTGGAACTGTCCTGCATATGGCAGGATATTTAGCATATCTGGCTGTGCCTACCAAGTGCCACTGTGACAACAATAACACCTTCAAACACTATCCCATATCCCCAGTGGAGACCACTGCAATGAAGGTAATACCATCTTTCCTTGAACAGAGGAAGACCATCAGTGCTGCAACAAGGAACAGTGGGACAACTCCCAGTGTCACCAAGTAAGTCCTCTTGTGGCTGGGTAATGGTGGTTCTGAAAAACAAAGAGAAAGTGACTAAAGATAAAATTTTGATGGAAAGAGATCACGAGAATAATCATCATTAAAGTCTAATTTAGTTTAGCTTTAGGTTAATTTTCTCAAATACTAAAAGTTAATGACCAGTGAGGGGCTAGAGTGATGAGATAGCCCTGATAAGAAAATGAGAGCAGTTTGGGGAAGTAGAAGAAGCTCAGGCTCTGGACAGATGGAACTGGGGCTGAATTCTGCTGCCATTGACCAGCTTTGAGATCTCCAAGTTCTTTATCTAGCCTATAAAATGAAGATACTAAGAAATTTCTTCAGAGACTGTTTGAAAAGTGCTTAGTGTATACTACAGAGAGTGGTTGCTCAAAACTAAATGGCAGCCTTGATAATGTCACTTACCCCTGCATCTTATAACACAGAAGCTAACATCCTATATGGCAAGCATGGCCCACTGTGGAACATGGAAGGCCAATGTGGACTGTTAAGGAACTTATGCACTACTCCCACCCTCAACCTCTGGGGTCATGTTCAGGGACCAATGCTTGTTATACTTTTCTGAAGTTTGAGGCTTGGCCTCACTGTCAACCAAGATCCATGATCCCTAACTACTTAGTTCAAGCTTTAAAGCTACAGTAGTGAGCCTTTGTACCTTACAGATTACAAAGCCTGTTCATGTATACTTTATTTGAGCCTCAAGACAACTTTATGAATTAGGTACACCACATATTTAAAAAAAAAACAGTTACAGATGAGAAAACAGATTTAGAGCAGTTAGATAAGTTACTCCAGGTTGCCCCACAAATAAGTTGTCATAAAACAGCTTTTAAATGGCAGTAACCCACCAATACAGCTCTAATTGAAGGCTAATCCCAGTAAGAACCTCTCCCTTATTTTCTAAATGGTTTTTGCTCTTTTTCTTCATAAGACCATCTGGATTGTCTTTCACATTGGTTGACTTTTCTATCTAAGTTTTCATTTGTTTTCTCAGAAGTAACTGGACTTTTATTTGTTAACATCTATTAGGGGAGGGGATGGAGGGAATTGATTCTCTTCAGAATGCCTTTGAGTTTATTTTGAACCACTTCATTGACTCTAATCCTCTAAAACTCTCAGACTCTGTTTCCATCCTACCTACTTTTGTAGGGTAGTGAGATTTGAAAATAGTTGAATGTGTGCAGGCAAGGGTTTCAAATTTTATCCTTACAATAAACTTGCCTGGTAAGTTATAACCATACTGAAAAAGTGAAATACATAGAAGTCTAGTAATTTGCTCAGAGGCACACAGACTCATGTTCTATGAACAAAGCACACTGCCTTAAGCTGAAATACCAAAGAATACCTTTGGAGAGTCACATGGAGAAAAAGGAGCTCTCCTGTTTAGAGTAAGATAGAAAAATACATTCCATTTGCTTCCTAACACAGACGGTCTAGACAGAAGGAAGCAGCTCTGATGTACTGGGGTTTGGATTCTTAAAACATGGCCTGAGATGAGTATTGCTCTCAAATCCCCCAGGTGCCCCAGCCACAAGAGTATTTCTCACATTCAACTGTTTTTTGTGTTTATTTCCTGGAGAGTGGGAAATGGTGGGAATGGTATCTTATTCTTCTTTGAATGTTTACTGCCTAATATACTGACCCACATGTAGCGAATATTCAATAAATATCTACTGAATGTTTATTAAGCAGCAATACAATTTGGATGCAAGGAGGTGAGGAAATAGCACACATTTAGTAATTCATTTATCTAGCCATCACTTAATGATGCAACCACTATAATGAGCAACCATCACACGAGGTGTTGGGGAACAGTTGGGCACATGTTGACACACTCAGAACATTACCTGGGATGATGAATTTAGCTGTAGTGTTTTCCCTGGGGCTCAATCTTCGAAAAGTACAGTAGAAAATCTCATTAGCTGTTGCATTGATTCTCAGTGTGCTGGTCACATTAAAAAACTTCTCCTCCCTCTGGGAACTGGTGATGTTGGTCTTGCCACTCAAGATTTGGCCATCACTGCTCATCCAGATGACTTCAGCTTCCGGGTAACCCTCAGCCTGACAGGTTAGGACGTGTTCAGAAGTGACCGAATCCACAGAAATTCTTTGGTTGATATTATCGTATGGGGCTAGGTCGTGAACAAAAAGAGGTCAGAGATTTCTCTGTCACAGAAGTAGCCATGTGGCTTGGTGGTATCTACATTAGAAAGAGAACCAGGGTGGTTTCAGATAAATAAGCTTAAATGCTCAGCTGACTCAGCACTGGGGACTAGTGCCTGCCTCTACTTTTCTGTTCAAACTTGGGTTACATTTGGGATTAAAGGAACAATTGTCTTGGTATAAAAATCATGTTGGTATGCTTATGCTTACATGGTTCAAACTAAATATATAAATTATTTAAAGTAAATGGTCATCTTTAGACCAGTAGTCTTTTCATCCAAATATAAAATATGTCTATTCACTCAAGTCTTGGTATGTTTCCCAGTAAAGTGATATTGTTTTTACGTTGAGACTTATTTCTTTTCTTTCTTTCTCTATTTTTTTCTGTGATCCTAAGGTTTGAACTCAGGATTTTGTGCTTGCAAGGCAAACATTCTACCACTGAAGCCATGCCTCCAGCCTTTTTTGCTCTAGTTATTTTGGAGATAGAATCTTGCTTTTTGCTTAGGACAGCCTGGACCGTGATCCTCCTAATTTATGCTTCCTACTGTAGCAAAGAGGACTGGTGCATGTCACCACAACCATTGGATGAGATGGGGGGGGGGTCTCATGAAATTTTTGCCTAGGTTGGCTTCAAACCATGATCCTCCCAATCTCAGCCTCCCAAGTAGCTAGAATTACAGATGTAAGCCCAGCAGGGCCTCATTTCTTAAATTTATTCCTGAATATGTTTTTGTTGTTGTTGTGAAGCTGTCTTCACAAAGTTTTAATGTGTTTTTAAATTTGAAAACAGTTTTGCATTTACACAAATTTTCAAAAGTAGTACAGATGCTGTACACTCGCTACCCACTTTTCCCAATTATTTACCAATTACATAACCATGGTACAGTCATCATAACTAAGGTAATAACATGAGTACGTTACTATTTACCAAACTCCATAATTTATACCACTCTACCAGCCTTTACCTAACGTATTTTTTCTGCTCTATCCCATCTTGGAGACCACATTATGATATTTATTTTTTAAACGTTTATATTGACTAGTTTAATAAATCATTTAACTACTACATTCAAGACAGAAAGCTTGATTAAATTTTAGATAATTAGTTTGGGACCATTTTAGGATTAAGATAGCATTTGCTGACTATTCTAGTAGATTGTTTAATGCATGTATACATAGCATAAGATCTTTATTCATGTTTACTCATCACAGATACATTACCATGTTTTTATTCTACTGGATAATCATTGTGTTACTTGTCATACTTTAGTGAACCACTAATAACCTAGAGCCTTTAACTCCCTATTACTTTGTCAAAGAATAAAAGCTTTATGATACAATATTTTCACAGTGAATAACAAAAAACTACCAGGATAAAACAAACTGAAATGAGAAATAATGTGATGTTTTGGTGCCCTTTAATCAAGGACCACCATCAATGACATCAAATAATTATGATTTGAAAACACGAATAATGGGGGGCAGAAAAAAGAGTAAGGGGAATGTAACGGAGAGGGTGAACTGGTTCAAGGTACACTGTGCACACGTGTGGAATTATCACAATGGAATCCCCTTGTATTATTATTTTTTGTTTGCTAGGACTGGGGTTTGAACTTAGAGCTTTGGATCCCCTTGTATTATTAAGGTATGACATATCAAAAATAAAATTTAAATTAAAAAAACTATAAATAATGGCTTTATGAGTACTGGAATCCACAGTCTTGTGCCTGTCATGTTTAAAAATCATTTGAAACTACTTAAAACAGGTTCTGTTGGGGGGCGTTGGTACCAATGGGAGGGGGAAGGATATAAGGAAAGTATATAAAAGAGTGAATATGATGGAAATATTGTGTACTTATGTATGAAAATGGAAAAATGAGACCTGCTGAAACTATTCTAAGAAGAGTGGAGGGGTGATAAAGGAAAGTGATGAAGGGGTGAATTGAACTAAGATAAATTGTAAGCACTTTTGTAAATATCACAATGTACTCCCAGTACAGCAATAATATGATAATTAAAAAAAATTAAAAAAAAGAAAGTTCAAGTTCAGCATCCATTACAAAATAAATATTAGTTATTAATTATTAAGTATTATTAAACATTGTTAAATATTAATTATACTTCATGAAATAAATACTTCATGAGATAGTAAATAGTGTTCCATTCACTATTTGGAAGCTTGATTTCTGGGCAATAAAAATTTTAAGCCTAAAAAGTCACTGTTAATGGTAAAATGTTAGGAGTAAGATTTTTCATTTTCAATGAAAGAAGAGTGTGTTGTTTGACATAGAGGAACATGTAAAAATATGGTATGCCTCTAAGGGCCAATGAATGAGTGGATCATTCTACAAGAATCGATTAGATATGTACTATTGCTTAGCAGAGCTGTTCTTTATTGCTGTTGCTGAAGGGTTACTGTGGTAATCTTAAGAAAGTGCTGGCAGTTCCTGATGAATAGTCTTGGAAATAAATTTTCACATATTCAAACCTGTTCATGTTTCAAAAATTTTAGACTAACCCTACTTGAGGAAATCATTCATTCATTAATTTGTTCAACAAATATTTTTTGTGTGCTTGTCATGCTTCTAGTCTACTATATATCAAATCCTAGGGATACAACAATGAATAAAACAGACCAAAACCCCTGCCCCTGTGAAGTTTATGTACTAGAAAGAAGAAAGAGACAATAAACAAAACAGATGGGTACAGATATATGATATGCTATGTGATATATTAGATAGGAATAGATGCTCCAGAGAAAACAAACAGGGATAGAGAATTTGGGAGAGAAATGAGGCTGGTAGAGAATGATAGCAGTTAATCTCTGGTCCATATGATTAAAATAGCTTTACCAGGAAAACTATGCAATACTTTGTTCTTTCAGCTGCTTAAACCCATTAAAGGTCCTGAGTATATTAAATGGCTATTTCATTTTCCGTGACATTAAATTCAGCGATTTAGGAAAAAAATTTTCAACTGAAAGTCAGATGCCTGAGAACCTGGTATTTAAACTAATAAATATAAAAGGTGCAATAACACCCAAATTGATAGTGGTAATTGAGTTAATCCAAAATCAAACCCTTTCAATTTTCAGTTTTAAAATGCTTCATTTTAAAACCCCATGGTGAGTAAACTCCCCAGAAGGGAAGCTGTGTTACCACACATTTGCAGTGATGGGAAGAGAAGTCCAGCAGAGTTACTGTGAAATCATTTGCATAGGAGTTGACTCAGGAGTTCACTTCCTTTTGTGTAAAGCTCCTACAAGCCAGCCACTGGCATAGGCAGTACTGCCTTTGTGCACTGAAGCTTTGTGGCTGACTTATTCTTGATATAGAAGATTCAGACTCCTGGTCTAGCTCAATTTACCTCCCCAAACCACTGTATGCAAATGACAAGATGGATTGGGACTAGTAGTTTAGTAATTTCTAGCACAAAGTGGAATTGTCAAACAAATCCGACCTTCAGATTTGCTTGTTTAGCTGTTTTGCTCCATCAAAGATCCTTCCTTGGAAAAGTCATCAGTACCAGAAGATTTCCTAGTATATTAAAGAGATATTATGGAGCCCAGATAACCTGGAATAACCTTTCCTCACTACAAAGTCATCTGTTTATTCCCTGCATACTCCCAACAGGCTGATGAAAGACCCTTAGAAACAGACACTTAAGGTCTATGATTCTGTATTCCTGACTGCCTTTTCTCCCTAGCCCAGATCTAACAATGCTGATTGTTCATGAGCTTAAGGCCTGATAATTTCTTTAATATCATAGCACATAAGAGATACCAGATATTTGCTGATGGACTGAAGAAAAGTTGAAGATGTAAACAACCATATCCCAAGCTTTCTTTCATGTACATGACAAACGAAGCACATGGTAAAATACAATGAAAATTAAGTATATCTCACAAGGCAAATGACATTTTTTAAACAAAAGTAGCATTAATTCAGCCAGCATCAGAGACCCAGTAAAATACTATAAAATGGTGCATTACTCCTAATCTCTACATAATTTTATTTTTTGAGTTCATAATTATCAGTGATCATTTATAATAAATGTAAACTTTTCCTATTTATATTATTGACCTTCAGACTGATAGTAGTTAGCTCAGGGTGGAAAGACCAAAAGGGAGATAATTTAATTCTAGACAAATATTAAAAAGTTATCATGAATACAAAATACACATGCAGATAATCTCAAAGCTATTTCTAGAGAAGAGAGATTTCAGTTTCACATAGGGAGAAATTTTAACAGTCCATGTAAGGTGGTTCCTTTATGTGATAGGGTCATCAATGTGGGAAGTATATGAAAAGAAGGTCCTTTGGGGGATTTCTGCTCTTTGTGGGAGTTTGGATAAATGCTCACGCCTGGAATCCTTCAGGCTCTCAATTCTATGAAATTCAACAGTGAAAGGAGAGGTGTTTCCCTTCCCTTAGCTAGTACTGACCCAAACTTTGAACTCAAGTGACCTGATGACATATCTGTGGGTCAGTACCTAGGAACTAGCACTCCCAGTTCCTCTTCAACACTTCAAGATATAACATTTATAGACTGTTGAGATGAACGTACACCTGGTCAGCATACTTTGTGCCATCTATGTGGAATAATGGTTTCCTCTGTTTTTAATATGATTATTTTTGGCTTCATAGAGAGATCTCAAGTCTTTTTGAGTGTGAACCTTACAATGGGGTTTGTTTTTAATTTATTTGTTTGGGTTTGACATGGAGAGGTTCAAAGGAAGAAAATGTGGTAGGCTAATACTGTAAAAAACAGTAATCAAATACAAATAATTCTACACTATTGTGTGTACACTATGTTACTATATTATCATGTTATGGTAGATGGTGGTGAAGGAAGGAAGGACGCTTTTGCAACTTATTATATTCTCTTTCCTAGTATCTAAATTATTTACAAATACATGTACTATTTTTATAATAAAAAAGTAAAAACCTGGGATTAATTCTTTGGGAAAGTTGAATATACTGTAGAGCATGGCTTTTTGTTTTTTGATCCTGGATCTTCAGTGACTGTCACATATGAGTTGTTCAAGAAGTGCTCAGTGGCTGAGCATATGAATGAGTGAATAAATGAATGTACAGGTTGCTGCTGTTCTGTTGGAAAGTAACTCTAGACTTCCAAGAATGAAAACCTCTCAACACTTGGAATATTTTAGATAAAGAGCAGCCTTCTTTATCTCTAGTAATTCTTACCATTGACTTTCAAAGTAATCCGCTTATAGTCTGCGCCACCATAGCTGATCATGCAGCAGTAAACCCCTGCATCTTGCAATTTCACATCTGTGATCTGAAGTGCAGCATTTCCCTTGAAGAGCTGGTCCTTCAATAACCAGGCCCTTTGCCTGTAGCTACTGTGCTGAACCTTCAGATCCTCTTTCCCATGTACAAACTGAATAATCTGCTTGTCTTCCTTTTCCCAGTAGACAATTAGTGAAGTCAGGTCTAATTGGTTTTCTACTGGGAATCTGCATTCGATTGTCACATTGCTGCCATACTCTACGACATACAGGTCCTTGGGAACTGTGATAGTAAATGCTGAAAAGGAAGATGACCAACTTTTAGAAGGTATTGAATTCCTCAAAACACTTCAAAATGGGTTTATAATCACATTATTTGGAGAATTATGTGATAATTTTATTTAAGGACTTGCTTCCCTAAAATACATATTTTATTCAGTGAGCTTGAAATATATCTGATCCTTACGTTAGAATAAATTAGTTAAACAAGTTGTTGCATAATTCATAAATATACATTACTGTAAAAATATATGGTGATGGAGTAATAATAACCAGAAAGACTTGGTTTCATATAGACATCTCCAGAATGTCCTTTGACTGGACACCTGTTTGCTTTCAACATAGTCTGAATGATACATTCCAATGGCTTTCCCTTCTTACTGCCCTAATTTCTTAAAATTCGTTTTCTGGCCAGAGGAACATGGGTATGGAAATTTAGGCAGGCTCTCAAGATATTACCAGTATGGTGCTACCCTAACAATTTCCATGTACACTAAAATTCTTCCCTAAAATATCTTAATTGGGAAAAGCAGGTCATAAATAATAAGATGGAATGTTCCCAGCCTTGTTTAAAACAAACAAAAAACAAACACAAACAAAAGTATACCTATTGGTTATTTCCCCAGAATTTTTCAGTAGTTATCCCTGGGAAATGGGTAATTAATTAATTTTGAATTGTCTTCATTTTCTACATCTTTATACAGACATGGGTGACTTGTTTTTGAAATAAAGAAGGAAAAACCAGAACGTTCTTTCTATAAGAAAATGATATTCATTTCAAATTGTTATTTTAGTTTTTAACTCATGGTTAAAATATTTAAAATATAGAACCTAATGAAGGAATTTGGTGACTTACCATTCAGTAAATGACAGTAGACTGTGAATACAAAGGCATTAAATATCCTCATCTTTCTGGAATTACCTAATTATGGAAAACACAAAAGAAGAGTGCTTTAATCAGTACAATAATTGAACACACAGTATGATAGTAGTAGGAGATGTAGGCTTCTAATATATAAATAGTTGTTAAAAATCTTTAAGAATACTATACACAAGCCAGTTTTAACTGAAATAGTCCTGAGAACAAGCTGATGACTGATTCGTAAGTGTGGAAACACATTAGATAATTTGGAAGTTCAATACCTTCATTTAACAACCCAGAGCTACTTAAAACCAAATGAAAAGTTAGTATGATGAGATGAGAATTTTTTAATTGAGTTATAGGCCCTGAAAATTTTTGTAATGTGCATTCAAGGTAAGCCAAGAAGAAAATACTGCACCTAGATCCTCTCAACTATTTCATGCTTTTTTTTTTCTGCATTGTAGCACATCTAGAAAGTCAAACTTGCTTTATGCAAAATTTTAGAGCAAGGAGAAACTGACTTCTGCTTCTTCTGCCTTTCAATAATTTTTTCTCCTACAACCAAATACTTTCATCTTAACTTTTAACTATGCAAGAGTTCCACTTCGCTATCTCAACTAGGCCAGATTCATCCTTCAAAACCTAACCTTCTGACTCTCACTTATTCCAAATTACAAATCTTATTTCCTTAATAAGCAGATGCTACTAATGACAAGGGAGTGGGAAGGAGAGACAGATTTGGCCAGTTTATATTAAGATATAAGCATCTCAGGGCCACTTTTCCAGAGGTATTTGCTTAGATTCTTCATTTTGCTTAATGTTTTACTAATTCTTTCACTTAGCAAACATTGAGCATCTCTTCTATCCTAGGCACTGTTTTAGGCACTGGAGATACAGCAATTAGGAGGAAAGAAGGCATTCTCTTGGAGCTTATATACAAATAGAGGAGAAAAATATTTGTGCTGTATTTCCAATCTATTATTAACATATTTTTTCTCTTTTTGTTACACATACATTTATACATTTTGGTAAGAAAGTCAGTTTTCCCTCTTAGTGTCTATACAATCTATCTATATGCAGACAATCAATGCTACACATGTATAATGCAAAAGATTAAGGGTTCTAATACATAAGTAGTGCCCCCAAATCAATAAGAAGACTACATGCAAGCCAAGAGGAAAATGAGCAAAAGGTTTTTGCATACAGTTCAGATAATAAGAAATACAATGACAAACATAGGGAAGGATGTTCAACTTCACCAATTAAAAAGTGTGTTTAAGGACTGGAGGTGTGGCTAATGTGGTAGAGTGCCTGCTTTGTAAGTGTGAAGCCTTGACATCAAACCCCAGAACCACCACCACACACAAAAAAAGTGTGTTTCAGATATAAGATACCATTTTTCCTCTATTAGCTTGACCAAAATAATAAATACTCCTCAAATTTAGTATTTGTGAGGATATGAACAAATAGGATTTCTTGTCCACTATTGGTAGGAGTGTGAAGTTGTATAACCTTTGTTTCAGAGGGCAATTTGGTAATCTCTATAAAAATTTAAATGTGTATACCATATGGTCTTTCCATCCTTCTTCTAGAAAATTATCCTACAAAATATAAACACATTCATACAATAATCAATGCAAAGTCCCAAACTGGGAACACCCTAGATAACCTAAATAGTTTAATAACCTAAACAGTTTAATACATTTTGATATAATATAATATCATTAATTAAGGACAGAATTCCTTACCTATATATATATTTATATATATATATTTATTTTGCAAAGATGTAGAAAGTAACTTGCAGAATAGTATATGAAGCAGAAATCAACGTTTGTTAAAAAAGGGAAAAAAGTGTGTGTCTTATGACATATGAAATGTCTAAGTGATTATCTCTAAGAGTGCAAATGTGGGGGAGGGGTAGAAAGAAAGAAAGGAAGAAAAGATAGAAATAGAGATGAAGGTTGTAAATGATTTCTTTGGTGTTTTTCTATATCCAAATTTTCAAATGAATGTTTTACTTTTATTATCAGAAAAAATTAATCAGTCATTTCACTACCTTGCCAAACTACAGAATATTTGGCAGACTAACTGGTATAATGGAAAAGAACCTTAGATATGGAGTCCAGACATCTGAATTGAGATGCAATAATGACATTAATTTTATTTTTGTGCTTTTCTTCATCATAAAAGTAATATAAGAACATTACAGAAAATGAGAAAAGAATAAGAAAGCCACTCCCTATTCCATCACTTTCATTTAGGGAGCACTTGGTAATACCTGAAAGCATTTTTTGTCAAAATAGGTTTGGGGTGAAGCAAAACTGCTATGGTAACTAGAAGTAGAAGTCAGAGATGCTGCTAAATATCTTACAAGGCACAGGACAGCACCCTTACCACAAAGACCTATCTGAAGGGCTGTGGAGTGGCTCAAGTGGTAGAGCGCCTACCTAGCAAGCATGAGGCCCTGAGTTCAAACCCTGGTGCCATCAAAAACAACAAAAAAAGACATATCAGAACTAAAATGTCAATAATGCAAAGACTGACAAAGAGTAAACCACTGTGAGCATTTCCATAAATAGATTTCTTGTAGTTTTTTTCCCTATGAATCCTTAAAAAAGTGAATAATTTTATCAAATATTTAATATCCATTTTACTTAAGATTATGAAATATTTTCCAGTTTGCTGTGTGATATTCATAAACATCTTATTTAATTGTCCCATAATATTCAATTCCTTTATTGTTAGGTATTAGGTTGTTGCCAATTTTTTAAAATCATAAGTATTGTGTGTTCAACAAATATTTATGGGTGCCTATGATATATCATGCCAAAGGCTTAGCTCTGAGGATAGATTGCCCCAAAGAGAACTGATGATCAAGGCAAAAGAATATTTTCTTGGCTACTGAAAGATGCTGAGAATTGTAACCATCATGTTGTATCTTTGCCCAGTGCTAATATTGTTTTAACATTTTTTTTCTAGTTTGATTATGGAAAAGTACAATTTGAATTTTTCATGAATTTGTTTAATGTTTTAGTTATCTCTTTACTTCTTTTGTCTGTTTATGTTACTGATCTCTTATCAACCCTTCATGTGTGAACACTTCAAGTTAAGTGAGACACCCACATGAGCACTTGAGAGGCCGGGGCAGGAGTAGCACCACTCTCCTGAGTTTGAGATCAGTCTGGCCTAATAGCCAGACCCTGTCTGAAAAAAAAAAAGGTTGGTACATGCAAGAGTAAAAAACAAAATGAGTTGTCCTCTGGCTAGTATTAGGAACACAGTTCTGATTTCTCTCCTCTCTATCTACCCTGAGGACGGAGTAGGGATGGCATACAGGCCTGTGAGGACACGAAGATTGTTGAGAGGCTGGAGAACATTTAAGATATCTCTAACTCCACGCAAAGCACTGTTGAATGAAACAGAGGGACATTAAATCCACTGATGCCTAATTTGCCAATGTTTGTGGCATATTCTGGAGCAGTTCTTATCCTTTAATGAATGTGGCTGAAAATTTTAGATGTCATAAAGGTTTACTGGAAGGTGAGGGATTAGATTTGATATTTATCTAATTCATCATTACACTCTCTCTTCCAAGGCTTCATTCTCTTGGAGTGCAGCTGTTACGAGTGGGAGGTAAAAGGGAAGTACCATACAAAAACACATGGTCTTTGATCTCTAAACCCCACACCAGGGTGTTTGGTCTAAGAAAACAACATGGGTGTCTCCTTCTTGAGGTAAGAAACTGTGACTCTGTGTAAATTTTCAGAGAAGAACAGACATTCACAGAGCAATGAAGTGTAAACTGGGAAGAAGTGATGGGTCATCCAGGATGGGGAAGCGGGTTGTCCCTGGGGAAATCCAGTGTAACACTATGGAACTGATACCAATTTTCTATCTTCCCAGGGTAGGATGGCTGGGAGGAAGACCCAAAGATGCAAACTTCCCTTCTCAAAAACAGAGTAAAGATTAAGAGAGTTGATCTATTAAACCTTTACCAAAATTTTATGTTCCATCAAATTTTATAAATTCTATGCCCAAACTCCCTCCACTCAGTCACACTGAGACACTCTTGTACGTTTTCCATACGTGGTTTCTATTTGCCACAGTGGCTTACTTGAAGACCACACTCCAACTGCTGTCATGAAGCTTCTGCCCTCCTTCTTCCATTGAAAAAGACTAATTTCTTCCTCAGAGTATCATAGTTCTCCTTAAATACAGTTGACGACCATTACTGTCAACTGGAATATCCTCTTTGGAAACAACTTTCAGTTTTCATAAAAAAGGCCTTTTCAACATTCAGACATTGACTAAGTGGTTACACTTTCAATCATTTATCTGAAGGAAATAAACAGCAACGTCCCAGATAATTATATGTGTTATAGCCATTCAGTCGTCAGGTAGTGAACCATTATAAATAACCTTTATGTCCAGTGATGGGACATAACCTCCTTTGGTTACCTAGCACGTTGGAAAGCCACAATTTAAAATAAATTAGAAGGCTATTTAATTCCTAGAAAACATCCATGGTAATTTATTCAGAGTTTTAAAAAGCAGAATATCTGTGCTTTTATTTTGTAAGACAACCCCAAACTGAACTTTGACATAGGCCACGGTGTGTCTAAGGCATATTTTAGCATGCTTATTTTTGGGCTTCTCCACTCCTCCTCCAAGACTCCTTTAGGTCCTCTGAGCACATAGGGCAAAGAGCTTAGGCTACAGAGTCCTGGATTTTAGGGCAGGAAGGGACCTTAGGAGATGCTGCCGGTGGGATGATTTACCCAGAGTCATACTACTAGTGAGCAGCTGTCTACCAACGTCCATCCTAGGAATTTCTCTCTCGACTCAGCTCCCTACCTCAAGACCACACTCATGAATGCAGTCATATACAAGACTGACATGAAAGACTGAATAGCGCTATGTCAAAAGGTTGCCTACTCTGAGTTCTATAACCCTGCAGGCAATCGGTGCTGCGCAAACCTTGGCGCTTCCTCTTTCCCTCCTCCTCTCTCCATCCCCAAAGGGTGTTAAGACCCTCTACCTTTTAAAGTGATCGGTAAGCGGGCCAGAGACCCAGGCCGCGGCGCCAGCGGGAGAAGACCGCTCCTTACCTGCAGCCGGGAGCGGGACCGGGACCCTCGCGGCGCGCGCGGGGAAGCGGATGCTGCGCGCAGGACAGGAGGCGGCGGGGTAGCGCGCGTGTTAATTATCTCGGCCACCGCGGTCCACGCCCACCTCTGCCCGAAAGCCCCGGTCTAGGAAATCCAGCGAGGTTTGGTGTGATGCTTTGTTTCTGCGAATTAAGGGCTCAATTTTACATTTAGTGGATTATGCTTCTTTGGAATATATATACACATAAACGAAACCAAAAGTGAAACCTACCAGTGTAGTTTCCCGGAACGGCATTAGTGATCCAGCTGCTGTGAAGGTAAGCATAGGTTGGCGGTCAGTTGGACAAAGGTGTAGACCCAATCTCAAAAAACAAATTACAAACAAAAGGACGGGGAGAGGGATGAGGCTCAAGTAGTACAGAACTTGCCTAGCATGAGCCAGGCCAAAAAAGTTTCAAAGATTAAAACAAAACCTACATCTGGTATGTTTTAAACACAAGTTTAAAATAAACTGACATCTGACATCATGAAGAGTTCACATTTTGATATTTATCCTTGGAATCCAGACACCTAATAAATTCATCAGATTTTTCCTCTTTTCTGATAAAAGCCTTTTTAAGACAAATGAACATCTTAACATAACTTGATACAACACATAGAGAGTAAACAGACCCATATGTGGCTCTGGTTTTTATTTTAAAAAGTAGGTGTGTATATATAATAGGAAATATATTTTTAAAACGTGGATTTTGTGACTTCCTGAAAGTTCCTCGACATAATGAAACTTCGATTGCTTTGTCACGAAAAGAACTTCCCATCAAGAACTATACCTTTTAAGAATACTCTGGATCCCTGCTGTACTGTCCCCTTGGGATGGAGATGGGGAGCATATTCTAGGGAGGGTTGAGAGCACCTTTCTGGAAGAGTGAGTGGGGTCAAGAGGAGACCACGTAACTAATGCAGAGTTTGATGTCATAATCTACTTAACCATTGCACTTCCAGATCCTTCTTTCCTTCCATCCATAAATCAAACTCTTCATTGTTTGCTTTTCCTGCCTCTTCACTTCAAGTTTAGTTCAGGGGCTGGCAGAGTGGCTCAAGTGGTAGAGTGCCTGCCTAACAAGTGTGAGGCCCTGAGTTCAAACCCCAATACCACCAAAAAAAAAAAAAATTCAAGTGTATCTCAAAATGTACTGAATGAATATTGACATGCTCATTGGCTTGCTTGTGGCATTTGCTTCCCAAGTAAGAGTTTTCACATTCTCAGAGTGTCACAGATTTTTAACTTGGAAAATCTAGTAGGGAGTGTGAAAATCTTTCTGGCCTCAATAAAGTTGTAATAGACTTTGGAGACTCAGCTCAGATGTCCCTTCTTTCACAACTCTTTTGAGGCCCATCATGAAATAGAAGTCTTCCCAACTTTAGTGACTGACCTATGGTAAAGTAATAGACTGTATGCAGTAATCCAGGTTATGGACACATACAATTCTCATGAAACAATAGTTATACCTACTATGCACTATACTCATTGACCTTTTCTATGTAATGTTTCCTTTTCCTAAAAATGATGGTCAAGACCCAGGACATGAACTAAGAGTGTGTTATGACTATCAGGTATGAAAAGCTGCTCTAGTTGTCTACTCCTAGCCACTGAGTCATCTTGGTCACATAATTTACTGAGCAGTCAGTCATATCCTTTTATTGTCTGTGATCTATGAAATGGTTTTAAAACTGCAAGGAGGGATGTTTTGTTTTTATTTATTTTACGAAAGCAATGTTTAGTATCCACATAAACAGTCAACAGGGAGGGCAGAGGTGAATAAAATTTGCCTTTTTTCTGAAGGTGTTGATGGGAATTGAAGGTATTTACTCAGCCTGATGCTCAGTGATTTGCATATTAGTAATTTGGGGAATTTGTGTTCTTGCTCATCTCTTCCAACTGTTTCCACATGTCAGCCATTCATTTTCCCACACAAACTCCTTAATGAAGTTTTTGGTATCCTCCTGAGACAGAAAAAGAGAATGTGTTTAGAAAAATAAATTTTATTTTATCACCTCAAAAACACTTCTCTAGTTCAAAATAGTCTATGTATGGGGGAGGCATTAGTTCTGAAAATTGTGTGGGTTTTGTGATTTGGACAAAGTGGATGAAGAAGTGCTGAGTTAGAAGTTAGTGGCTAGCAGGGTTGTAGAGCTAGATCTCCCTGGTCATCTCTAATGTCACCATTTCCCATTCATACCCCACCTACCCCATTCATTTTGTGTAGGTAATAACAATGTTTCTTAAAGTGTCTTTTGAGTCACTTGCATCACAATTTACTTTGGGGTAGGCATTTAGAATGAAGATTTTAGGGGCGCTGTCACAGACCTGCTAGATCCAAACCTCTTGGGAGTCAACACTTTAATATGTCTGTAGGTGAGTCGTGTTCACATTAAAATTTTGAAAAAGATGGTTTAATGTTTAAAGAAAAAAATGAGCCAAGACTTCTTTGCAAGTAGAATACAATTCCTCTAAATTGACTAATTTTTATTAATTCAACTCTTCAGTCTATGCCACTTACCACTTTTTTTTTTTCAGTACTGGTGTTTGAACTCAGTGTCTCACACTTGCTATGCAAGCGCTCTACCACTTGAGCCACTCTGCTAGCTCCACTTACCATTCTTGTACCTAAAACAAGAGAGATGAGCTTCATTTATATGAATCTCAAAAGGAGAAACAGATTGCCAACTAGGCTTAAAATAATGCTCTTTCCAATGAAAGATCAATTTTCAGTCAATTTTTTTTATCTAACGCAGAATATACCAAAGATACTTAAAGCAAACAATAAAATAAAATATACAAACTGCGTTGATTGAATTGGCTATTTAAAAATGCATCTTATTATGTAAAAATACACTGTACAGATTTATTCCCATTTTGGATTGTGCGTAGTTGTAAACCACTGCTCTCTGCAATACCCACTTCTTTCTCACTGTTCCTATCCAACCCCTTATTTTATTGCTCCACTTTTGCTTTAGATTCACATCCTGTAGATTGGTGCCTAACAGACTTCATGGAGAAGAATACTTTGCCCTGGTTACACAAAACAATAGTTAAAGTGACAGAAGTAATTAACAAGTACATGCACCAGAGAGTAGCAGATATCCTCACTTGGTACTCTCAGATGCTTCCTTCCCTCACACTGTATTCGTCTCCTGTCCTGAGCTAGGAAAACACTCTTGCCTTCAAGGAGTATCTCCCACACTAAGGTACTTTAAAACGAAGATGCAGCCTCCAACAATATTCCCTACCCTCAATAAATCCAAAAACCCAGACATGAATAATTATGACCTGGATAAATGCTGTGGGAGTTTGGGAACACTGTGGTAAATTATTTTAATTCTAGAGAATCTCAACAAATCAACTGAAAGTCATTAAATAATGGTTTCAACTGGGAGATACTCTCTTAGAAGACACTGATAAACATTTTATTGATATCATATCCTAAACTAAGGACCCTGAGTATCGCACAAATGAAATAGCCACCTTGTGAGTCATTTCACGTGGTGTAATATCTCTTGTACAGTCACCCCAGAGACATTATTTTGTTCTCAAAACTTGTCTTTAATCTAACAACAGTATGATTTGCAAATCTGAAAGCCTACAAAGTTCTACTTTGAAAGGAGCAAGAGTTTTGTTGTTTGTTTTTTAGTATGACTAAGTGCTATTCAGATCATTTATAGCCATATGCAGGTCAATTAGATTGCAATTAGAACCTAATAAGTGTGCTACATGTAAGCTTACCATAAAATGCTACTCCTCAATGGCTTCTTCCTTCCCAGCCCTTTCCTGAAAGTGCAACAAGACCATTCTGTTCTGAAAGAGGTACATCCCAAATTCAAAGTAATAAATAAAAATCTTGGATACTGAGAAGTTCTGTTTTTAAAAAGGAAAAAAGAAGCTGGGTGCCTATGGTTCACACCTATAATCCTAGCTACTCAGGCGGCAGAGATCAGGAGGATCGCAGTTTAAAGCCAGCCTGGGCAAATAGTTCATGAGACCCTGTCTCGAAAATACCCAACACAAAACAGGGCTGATGGAGTGATTCAAGTGGTAGAGCATCTGCCTAGCTAAGCCTGAGGCCCTGAGTTCAAACCCCAGTTTGAACTCTTGCCAGTTCAAACAAGGCAGAGTAATATGGTAGAGTGTGCAGGTGTGGGTTCATTTTGTAGTCACAGAATATGTAACAGGTGGTATTTGAAAGATAAATTATGAAAATAACCACGAAAAGATCTGTAGGAAGAGTAGATTCAAAAGAGGGAAGAGCTGGGGGGAACAATCTTTGCAAGTTCTTGGAAAGAAGATCATCGTGGGTGGAGTATAGAGTGAAGGATAGTGGGTCAGATCACATCATGAAAGGCCTTGAGGACTAAGGGGAGAGCTTGGATTTTAACTGCAGTGAAAAGCTACTGGATTGTTTAAAGCAGAGGAGTTACCTGATAGATATTCTGAAAGTATTGCTGTCACTCTAGCTGTGGTCTGAAGAATGGGGTGTAAGGAGTCTTACATTCATGGAAACTGGGAGACCTTTAGGACCTCTTGCTATCACCCACAATCAAAGTATAATTTGGAAGTAGAACCAATAGAACTAGTGCATTGATGGTGGTATTGGGGTTTGAACTCAGGATGCTATAGCCAGATAGCCTATAGAGTATGCTTTCACAATGGTATGACGTTCTCTAAATTAAGAAAGTCTGAAAACAGAAACAAAACTCTCCTGTTAAATTAAGAACTGGAAACTGTATTTAACTAATCAAGAGACTTATAATTTCTGAAAAAGAAATTACAGTCCTTTCTGGAAATAGAGAGGAAGTTGGTGGTAGTACACTGGTAGTGGTTCAAGACCCTGGACTTGCTTCAGGGTTATTTTCTCTCAAAAGCTGAAGAAATTCACAGGGAACACTGTGCCAGAGGCCAGAGCAAAAAGTACTGAGTAATGGTTAGAGCATTCCTTTGACAAAGTACACAGAGGGAAAGTCTCAGAAACTGAGAAACGCCATCAGCTTGAGGCAATGGTCTTAAGGTGTGGGCACGTGAACTACTTTGGGATGAATTGCTTTATTTCCTTACAGAATATGGCAGAGTGGAGAGTAATTGGAAAGCATAGATTCAACTCATGCCTGTTATGAACAAATAGAATTACAGACTAGAGTTATAGACATTCCACAATCCCAAGTGAGGGCCTGCAGTGCAGAAATTATTGCTAATTTTGTACTAATCAGAACTGACAAAGAAAAGGAGAAGTGTGGTACCATTTTCAGAGTAAGATAGAATAATAAGATTCCTGCAGTTTAAGAGCAATGTGGGCACAATTCTACCCCATGGTCCAACTCTCTCAAGAAAGGCCCCAGAACTGTAGATAAGCTGTTTTCTCAAATCTGGTGAGAGCTAGTTTAGGTGTGGGTTGGAAAAGGTAGCCCTATTTTATTTCTGATGTATTAATGTTGGCCTCAAGCAAAATCATTACCCTATATTTCAGAGACTCCAACAGTTATTGCAATAACTCTCATTTGCTTGGTTTTGGCAAAAGGGACAGTTAATGCCTGCCGTGACTGCTAAACTTTTTGCATAGTTAATTGATTCTTTTCCACATGTCTTGAAGAGCAAGAGGAAGATGGAGCGTTGTCATGGGGAAGAATACCTTCTAATATTGACATGCTTTTCTCCAGGTTGATTTAGAAGAACTTTGGTGAACACTGCTAGGCCTACCTGTGCAGCACTTCCAGAGATGTTTTCTCCTTCTAAGGAGGAGAAAAAGAAAAAGACTGAGGTCTAGGGATGATAATTTTTTGGTGGCCCTCAGTAGCACTAAGATATATTGTGTCTCTCTCATGAAGAACTACAAAGAAGAGGGAATATATAATGTGTATGTGTTAGGAAAAAACTAAAACTTTTCCTACTCTTACACTCAACACAGCACAGAACATTTCGGGTCACCAAAATGTTCATGGAGTTTTCCCCACACATTGAGCAATTCACCAGCAGACATGAACTAGGTGTTCTTCAACTCAATTCTGATACTATCTATGGAGAAGAAGAGTCAGATTCCACAAATTAAGGCTCAGTCCCACTTCAGAAGCCAATTTCAAATGCAGGCCTCCAGAACTTCTGACATACTAGCTATCAGTTGGGTGTTCTCATAACTCCCTCCTCTGCTTTGCTTAAGTAGAGTGGCTCACAAATGTAGAGAAACAGTTTACCACACTTAGCACTTTATTGCATAGGATATTGCAAAACATATAGATGAACAGCAAGATAAAGAGGTATACAGGGCAAAATATGGAGGAAGGGGTATGGAGCTTCCAGGCCCTATTTAGGTGAACCACCCTCAAAGAACCTCCAGGTATTCAGTAACTCAGAAGCTCTCTGAATCCCCTAGTCCAGGGATTTTTTATGGAAACTTTATCATCACATGCATCAACAACTGACTTTATGTTCAGCCCCTCTCCCCTTGTGGAGGATGAGAGTGGGGCTGAAAGTTTCAAGCTTCTGATCATAGTCTGGTATTTCAGATGACTAGTTCCTATCCAGGAACTTACAAAGAGTCACTTCTCCAGAAAAAAAAAGAGACACTTCTATCACTCAGGAAATTCCCAAGAGTTAATAACCACGTGTTAGTAACTAGGTCAAACATCACATATCAGAACAAAAGATGTACAGAGTACCCCTATCACTCAGAAAATCCGCAGGATTTTAGGAGCTGCGTGCCAGAAAATGGGAATAGAAACCAAAAGTATATTTTGCAGATCATGATATCATATATAATAAGGTAGATCATTTTGTTTTTCAGAGTTCGGGGACTGTTTTCTGTAAAAATAAAGGCAGTTTGGAGTAGGAGACCAGGCTGAATTTTTCAGGGGTACAGACTGAATTTTTCTGGCTGTGATGATATCATATATAATAAGGTAGATCATTTTGTTTTTCAGAGTTCGGGGACTGTTTTCTGTAAAAATAAAGGCAGTTTGGAGTAGGAGACCAGGCTGAATTTTTCAGGGGTACAGACTGAATTTTTCTGGCTGTGATTCACACATTGAGAAGAGGGTCGTGTGAGGTGCACATGTTTCAGGAGAAGGAATTAACAGGTTAGTTAAGTGGTATTGTGGTGTCACAGTTGACATGGAAAGTAGATACAGCAGCAAAAAGAGAAATATCCAGAGAAGATGCTAGGAGTTTCCTATTCAATATGCTGTGCAGAGAATTTTTAGGACTCCTTGAGAAACCTTAAGGTGAAGATCCTCATGGTTCTTCAATGCTTCACCAGACATTTTACGTTTTCTTAGCATGCTGATATCACATGAAGCCTCAGTTTGATTCAGGTTACACTTGGAAATGCAATTGCCCCATGCTCAAAAAAGCTTTCTTTCACTTTCCTGTCCCTGTACTGTCCTCTTCAGTAACTGAATTTCAATGACAAACCTCAACAAGTGATATCATCACTTTTTAAAAACTATGACATTAACAAAACAAGATGTAATAAATATAATACAGATTAGAAGTAGAAGTATAAATCAGGACATAGAAGCTCATTCCTGTAATCCCAGCTATTTGAGAGGCTCAGGTTGGAGGATTGAAGTTTTAAGTCAGCCAGGGAAAATAGTTCATGAGACCCCATGACAACTAATAGCTGGATGTGGTGTCACTCTTGTCACTCAGCTACATCACTAGGCTGGCCTGGGCAAGAAGTGAGGGCTTATCTCCAAAATAACCAGAGCAAATAGTGCTGAGGGGAAGTAAAAAAAAATGGGAACAACCCAAATATCATTTTTGAATGGGTAGACAAAATGTACTATATCCATATACTGCCATTCTACTTAGTAACAAAAAGGAATGAAGTCCTGTTACATGCTACAACTTGGGTGAACATGGAAAAATAGTACCTAAGTAAAAGAAGCCAGACCAAAAAAGCCCATTCTATTTGTATTAAATATCCAGAATACACAAATTTATGAAAAAAAAATAACCAGAAAAGAGGTTAAGGCCCACCTGGCCTAACAAAGGGCAGAGTGTGGGAAGTGACTGCTAGTGGGTCTTGGGTTTCTTTTATGGGTTAAAAAAATGTTATGGAATTAGGTAGTGGTGATGGTTGTAAAACCTTTTGATTATATTAAAAAGCCACTAAGTTGTACACTCAAAGTCATACTCTAAAGAGTGGTGAGTTTTACGGTATATGAATCATACCACAATTAATAAGATTTCTAGGAGGAAGAGAACAGAATCTGAAGAGTTTTCTGCTACCATTGCAGCACACTGCCACACAGTGTTCACTCACTGCTGATGAATGGACAGAGTCCTACTAAGGATTGTACAGAGCGCCTGTGATGATTTTTTGGTCCAGATTGTGCCCAGGCCATAGGCATCCCAGAGGATTGGAGTGAAAGGTGAAAAATTCAAAGATTAGGGTACACCATCCCAGAGTGGTCTACTAGTAAAGAGCTTCTAGACTCAGCCCTACACTGCACTGACCTGCAGTCCTTCACAGGCTGGATAAACAGGATTCTCAGATTAATAGGGGAATTCACATCCTTGTGAAAAGTATCTCTGCTAAACGGAAATATTGCTAAGTCCACTTTTTGTTTTTTTGTCAGTACTGGGGTTTGAACTCAGGGCCTCACACTTGCTAGGCAGGCACTCTACCACTTGAGCCACTCCGCCAGCCCTTTTTTGTGTTGGGTATTTTTAAGATAGGGTCTTGTGAACTATTTGTCTGGGCAGGCTTTCAAACACAATCCTCCTGATCTCTGCCTCCTGAGTAGCTAGGATTACAAGCATGAGCCACTGGTGCTGGTTTGTAAACCCATCTTGAACTTCATAAATTTTATTTTTGAAAACTGCTACTTTATGGAGGTACAGGCAAATATGGGGCAATTTTACTGTCCTGGAGTGGGGAGCTTCCAGTAAGCTGAGAATTTTACATCGATTCTCTTTGAAGTGTTTAAGCTATGTAACCTAGTATTTCTAATCAAAATACAAAATGCTACATATAAATGAAAATGGTTATCGTGAGGTTATTGACAACAGGAAAAAAATTAGAAATACCCAACAATGGAAGTTGTTGTATACACACTTGTTGAAAATCATATAGTCGTTAAAAATAATATGAATGCTGGGTAACAACATGAGAATCCTTATGCTATAAATGCAAAATAATAAAAAGCACATATTTTAACATGTGTATAAAATATACCCATGTATCAAAAATTCATACAAGTAGAAATAATCTACACACCAGTTAAAGTTACATCACTTGATAAAGAAGTTTCCTTTAATTCTCTTACCCACACTCAATAAAGTGTGTCCAACACTTATGATAAAATTTTCTTCAGCCAGGCATCAGTGGCTCATGCTTGTAATCTTAACAAAAAGGCTGACAGAATAGCTCAAGTAGTAGAGTGCCTGCTTAGCAAGCATGAAGCCCTGAATTCAAACCTCAGTATTGCCAAAAAAATTCTTCAGTTCCTGGGACATATAATCTCATGATCATCTTTCTTATCTTAAAATTACAAATAATAGCATACATATGTGAGTATTTATAATGTGTGTACAGTTTAAAGTGTGTACATTACATATAAGCATTTTTCCATTAGGAATGGGAAGTTGGTTCTACAACTGAGATTAATGAAGACAGTATGTAAAACAGTAAGAACCATTAAGTTGAGGTATCAAGATAGGTCAGTGGTTTAGTGTTTGCTTAGCATGGATGAGGCCCTAGGTTCAATCCCCAGTACCACACATACACACACACACTCTCACGAAGTTGAGGCCTCCAGAGCCTAGCCACAGTGGGGAGCCTGTGCCACCTCTAGGCTATAGAGCAAGAAAGGAAAGGTGTCTAGAGCCCAGCAAACTAGAGCCCTAGAGAAGTAACCACTTGCCCGAGCTGTAGCTGTGGAAGAATATAGCCACCACCGTATCCTCAACTCCAAACAGAGAAAGAATGGAGAAAATGTATCCTGATGTCTCATTCCTCCTGCTTGTCATCTCCTATGAAAACCCAATATTCAAACCCAGATAGAAATCCACTAAGGAGAGCCCAGGTGATGCTCCCAAAGAGGTCATTGTGGGTACAGCAAGTGCAGGGAAGGGAGAAGAAAGTATCCAGGGAAGAGAAACAAGAATTTTAAAGAGTCCACATGCACTTATTTTTCCCTATGCTCAGATGAGGAGAATCTTATCTCCTACTCATGGGAATTACAGTGTGACAAGGGGAACTCCTCAACCAAATTTCAGTCAGGCTTCTCTAAGCCCTCTTCTTGATTAGACTTTGAACTTGGACTTCTGTGCCCTTTGTGGAGTCAATTTTACCAAGAATCCTACAAAGACAGTTTAGAAAGAAACCTTACCTTCATCCTGCTCTGGATATCTGATCATATTCAAGGTCTGATCAAATTCTTCTATATTTTGATCTGTTCCTTAGCTATAAACCCTGTTTGTCCTTGCTATATTTGGAATTGAACCAAGTTCTATCCCCAAATCCTTTTCCTACCTATTCCAACAGTTACTAAATAAAATCTATTTTTACACATTTGATTATGTCTGGCTCTTTTTTCTGTAAGTTCCTTTGGCCACCATATTTCTCTTTTTTTTAATATCTTTTATTCATATGTGCATACAATGTTTGGGTCATTTCTCCCTCCTTCTCCCTGCTCCCTCTCCCCTCCACCCCGTCCCCTCCCTCTCCCCCCCCACCTCTTTGTTTCCAGGCAGAAACTGTTTTGCCCTTATCTCTAATTTTGTTGAAGAGAGAGTATAAACAATAATAAGAAGGACAAAGGGTTTTTGGTAGTTGAGATAAGGATAGCTATACAGGGAGATTCCTCGAATTGCTTTCATGTTCATATGTGTTACATTCTAAGTTGATTCTTCTCAAACTAACCTTTTCTCTAGTTTCTGGTCCCCTTCTTCTATTGGCCTCTGTCACTTTAAAGTTTCTGCATTAGTTCCTTTGCATTGAGGACATCAAATGCTATCATGTTTTTTTGGGTTTCTTACCTATCCTCATACCTCCCTTGGGTGCTCTCACCTTATCATGTGACTAAAGTCCAATGCCCTTGCTGTATTTGGCTTTGATCTAATGTCCACATATGAGGGGGAACATTCGATTTTTGATCTTACGAGCCTGGCTAACCTCACTCAAGATGATGATCTCCAGTTCCATCCATTTACTTGAGAATGATAAGATTTCGTTCTTCTTCATGGCTGAGAAGAATTCCATTGTGTATAGATACCACATTTTCTTAATCCATTTGTCAGTAGTGCAGCATCTTGGCTGTTTCCATAACTTGGCTATTGTGAATAGTGCTGCAATAAACATGGGTGTGCAGGTGCCTCTGGAGTAACCTGAGTCACAATCCTTTGGGTATATCTCCAGGAGTGGGATTTCTGGATCATATGGCAAATCTATGTTTAGATTTTTAAGTAGCCTCCAAATTTTTTTCCAGAGTGGTTGTGCTAGTTTGCATTCCTACCAGCAGTGTAAGAGGATTCCTTTTTCCCCACATCCTCGCCAACACCTGTTGTTAGTGGTGTTGCTAATGATGGCTATTCTAACAGGAGTGAGGTGGAGTCTTAGTGTGGTTTTAATTTGCATTTCCTTTATGGCTAGGGATGGTGAGCATTTTTTTCTTATGTTTTTTGTCCATTTGAATTTCTTCTTTTGAGAAAGTTCTGTTTAGCTCACTTGCCCATTTCTTTATTGGTTCATTAATTTTGGGAGAGTTTAGTTTTTTGAGTTCCCTATATATTCTGGTTATCAGTCCTTTGTCTGATGTGCAGCTAGCAAATATTTTCTCCCACTCTGTGGGTGTTCTCTTCAGTTTAGAGACCATTTCTTTTGTTGAGCAGAAGCTTTTTAGTTTTATGAAGTCCCATTTGTCCATCCTTTCTTTTAGTTGCTGAGCTGCTGGGGTTCTATTGAGGAAGTCCTTGCCTATACCTATTAGTTCCAAAGTGTTTCCTACTCTTTCCTGTACCAACTTTAGAGTTTGGGGTCTGATATTAAGGTCCTTGATCCATTTCGAGTTGATACTAGTACAGGGTGATAAACATGGATCTAGTTTCAGGTTTTTGCAGACTGGTAACCAGTTTTCCCAACAGCTTTTGTTGAAGAGGCTGTCTTTTCTCCATCATATATTTTTAGCGCTTTTGTCAAAAATAAGGTGGGCATAGTGTGTGGATTCATATCCGGGTCCTCTATTCTGTTCCACTGGTCTTCATGTCTGTTTTTGTGCCAGTACCATACTCTTTTTATTGCTATTGCTTTGTAATATAGTTTGAAATCGGGTATTGTGATACCTCCAGCATTGTTCTTTTTACTGAGTACTGCCTTGGCTATTTGTGGTCTCTTGTGTTTCCAGATGAATTTTAGGGTAGATTTTTCAATCTCTTGATGAATGTCATTGGGATTTTGATGGGAATTCCATTAAACATGCAGATTGCTTTTGGTAGTATAGCCATTTTTACTATGGTGATTCTACCAATCCATGAGCACGGGAGATCTCTCCACCTTCTATAGTCTTCTTCAATCTCTTTTTCAGGGGTTTATCGTTTTCCTTGTAGAGGTCATTCACATCCTTTGTTAAGTTTACACCTAGGTATTTGATTTTTGGGGGGGCTATTGTAAATGAAATTGTTTTCATATATTCTTTCTCAGTTTGTTCATTATTAGTGTATAGATGAGCTGATGATTTTTATATGTTGATTTTATATCCTGCCACCTTGCTATAGCTGTTGATGGTGTCTAGGAATTTTTGGGTAGAATTTTTTGGGTATTTAAGGTATAGGATCATATTGTCTTCAAGTAGGGATATTTTGACAGTTTCTTTATCTATTTGTATTCCTTTTATTCCTTCCTCTTGCCTAATTGCTGTCAGCAACCGTATTTCTTAGAGACAATGTCAATTCGGGTATACTCCAACCAAAAACTAAAGTGTAATATTTGTCTCCACCAGTACTCTTTAGGTAAGGTAGCAGGGAAAGAAAGGGGGCAGGGAAGAAACAACATTTTATATGTAGAGCTGTTATAGTCTTTCCTCTATAGCTTCTTGCAAGGCTAAAATCGATAATCATCGCTTCCTAGCTATTCCCTCATGTTTCCTCTGCCTTCTGCCAGCACCTTGGCAGATGAGGATTTAGTGGTAACACAACACTTTAATTTCTGCATGATCTGAAATTTAATTGGGCCTAGTTTTATTAGGTTACTGCAGTTATTAAAGGACATTTATTAGTGCTCATGACACTCATCTTTGAGTGTCATGCATAATTCTCTTTGCCATCACCGTATAGGTACAATCCAATTTCTTTTTGAGTCCAACATTTTTTTTTGGCTGTACTGGGATTTGAACTCAGGGCTTCATACTTGCTAGGCAAGTGCTTGACTGCCTGAGCCATACCTCCAGCCCCCAATTTCCTTTTGATAATTGGGATCAGTCATCTTAATTTCATCACTATGAGGAACCAAAAAGACCAGAAGACAGTTTCAGCTTGCAGTTCTGTAGAGCCATGGCTGGGATTTCCAGTGGAAGCATTTCTGCCTTTTGATCTGGGACTTCCAAACATGATAAATCCAAGGTTCCAGAAACAGTGTATTAGAGATTTCCCCTTCAGGCATTGTGCCTAGAGACTGAACACTAAAAACTGCATCGACCTAGCTCTCTTGTCTTATGGCTTCTGGTGGATCCAGCCAATGGAGGACACTTGCAGCATATCAGAGAATGGGAGGAGAGAGAAGTGGGTCTTTCTTCTTTATGGCCTCTGCTTTGGGGTGAGGTCCCGGTAGTGACAGTGACAATTATAGAATCTTACCTTTCTCTGTCAAAGATTTCCTTTACTGAACAACATGGTTCCTGTTGGGTACCCTGTCCAAAAATCACTGCTATAGCTCTCACCTGATTTTTGAAACTGTTCTTTTACCCTGTCCATTCAGGCCTATAGTTAGTAACAACTCCCTATGGCTGCTAGTTATTACTGTTTATTGAATGCCAGACTGTATGAAATGTCTAATGCATTGTCTGATTTAGTTCTCACAACCCGATGAATTAAACAACTTTAGTTCTATTGTCGATAGAGGTGATAAAATGAGAGGGTGACGGTGGCAGAGCTGGAACTTGGATGTATTTATGTTAATGCGTACATCCAAACACTGCTCTCTACCCCATGGATCAGTTGTTAAGCCTTCAAAAGTCAAAGCTCCACATGGCTTTGCTGTTGGCAACACATCTGCTCCCACAAGCAGAAATGAGAATGCTGTTCCAATTTCCCATCCAGCCATGGAACAATGTTTGGAATGTGGGACCCACGCTCCAGAACACTGAGGTCTGGGGCTGACAGTAGTTAGAAAAGTCTAGGAGGTCAGCTCGGTACTTCCTCATCTGCTGAGCCTGGAAGTGGTTAGACAACTCCACTGAAATGGTGGTCAGCCAGGGCTAAGGCAGGGTGCTTCCTCATGGACATTCCTCAAGGCCACCACCCAGTGAAGTCTATGCTATTTTCCCAAACCATGTGGTAGCAAAGGACAGAGCACCAATAGTTTCTTCAAATAGTCTCTCAAGAAGACTAGGAGAGACTTGGTCTACTCCAGATAGAAACTGCTAGCAGGACTGAAAAGAAATGGCCATCCATCAGAGGAGCAGCAGGGGAGAAATATGGTAGCATAGTAATTTAGTCCACATTTTTGTTTGTTTGTGATACCCTTTTGCCACATTAATGGTGGCAGTTTTACAGCTGAGGAAACTGAGGCCTTTAGTGGAGATTTCCTTTCTGCTTTCTCTGCCTCCCCTCAAAATCGGATCACTGAGCTCGTGAGGTTTTGAATTTGCCGCTTTGATCTGCCCCTCCCACCACCGGTACCAAAGTGTCTGACCCCGGAAGGACACACCAGGCCTCTGCAGGGAAAGCAGATAACTTAAAGGAAGCCAAGGCCCACGCTGATTGGCTGAAGCTAATAATCTGTCATAGCCAGCCAATCCCGAAGTTCTGCCGAACAAGGCCGGGTCCCTGCCGCCGGCGGAGGCTGTCCGGAGGCCATCGCAGCAGTCACCTGGTCCCCGCGCGTGTCGCCCGCGCTCGGTGAGTGAGCGCGGCCGCCCGCGGGCGGGGAGGGACAGTCACGCGCTGCGTTGGCTGCGGCCGCTTCGGGCCGAGATGGAGAGGTCGCATCGGGCCCCGGGCGCTGTCCTCGCGAGCGCATGGCCCTTGGCTCGCCCACTGCCCCTGCTGACCGGTGGCCAGTTTCGTGGTCGTGTGATCTCTGTTTCATCATCGAGTTGGGAAAAGTCAGGATACCACTATGGGCAATGCTTAACACTGTAATTGGGGCCAAAGAGCGAGAGATTGGAGATAATTACGGGAACCCTTTTGTGGGATTCAGGCTGAAATTTGCAGGGTTGGGGGAGGTATTGAGAATGACTGTGATTATGCGACTAGTCGTAAATTCAGAAAATGTATTCTCTATTGGGAAATAAATCAGTGCAGAAATCTGACTGTCAGAATCCATGGACTTCTCTAATCTACGTTCCCAGGGGTGACCAGAGGAAAACTATTTGGAATTTGTACAGCCAGCTCTTCTCCAGAAACACACCTTTCTATAGTAATCTGTAGCTCAGCCGAAGCAGAGCTGGAGCATTAAAGACCTTTTGCCAAGATTTAGGACAATCAAAGGAAAAATGAAAACAGAAGGGACTCAAACCAACTTTGTTCGTCCTTTGAGACACATTAGTGTCTAAAGTTGTATAAATAGAAACACGTTTGTTACCCATGATAAAGTGTTGGATTTTTGACGGACTTACCTTATACAAATGAGTGAAGTCAAAGTTATTCTTACTGTGAAGTCACTTTTGTTTATCTGCTGATAAATATTTTGTGGGTGGGAGAGAGAAATCTGAGAATATTCTGAACACCTTAAAGAATGGTGTGAAAGCGACTTCTTAAAGGGTAGGGAAAGAGAGGAGGTTGAAAGTACTGAATTCCATTGAGGGTGAAGGTTATAAGGTGTGGTGAACTCATTTTCAGGCGTGGCCTCCCGGAGGGAAGCTCTTCTTCCTGTGTGGTTTCCATCATTAACCTTTCTACCAGGGAGCATTCCCTAACACATCCAAAGTTCAAGTCCAGACCCAAGACAGCAAGGTTCAGAAAGAGGTAAGTCTGAATTTCAACTTTGCAGAATTTTTCCTTTTCTCTAGATGATTGACATGAAGACTGTCTCTGTGTTTCCGGGAAGATCCCACCCTCTTACAGGGTGCATGGACACTAGAGGACAGTTGTTTACTTTATAAATGTTTGCAGCATATGTAGAAATTCAGTTATCCACTCATATACAGAACAAAAATAAGGAATGGCAAGTGGCCTGAGCCAAAGCTTTTCTTGTATTATATCATTCCTGCTTTGTGCAAACATTTGTGGAGAGTATATGCCATGGAAACTGTCAACATGGATAATGTATTTCTCCTGCAAGTTCTAGTCTGCTGCTGAAGATGACTTACATGGGTCTGTCAAAACTTAGAGAAAGGAGAGAACTGCTAGATCTCTGTATCTCAATGTGACCTCTATCTTTGGTCACCAGGTACTGGAGTGGGATAGTGGCCGATAAAGAGGGAATCCTCATGACCTCCCAGGCCTCTTCTCCCCAGAAAGTAGTCCAGCCTCCTATGCCCAGTTTTGAGGCAATGACTGACCCTGTAATTCCAGGGTATGGCCTTGACCAGAATACAAGGAAGCCACTCAAGAAGCAAGTGTACAATGCATTTATTTAAAAAGTACATTTCCAAGGGTAAAAGTATCCTTTTGAGAACTTTACTACCAACATGGAGAGAGCAAAGGTGAAACTGGAGGAGGGTGACTAAGGGATGTCAGCAGTGGATGGGTGGCAACAAAGGCTATGTAGAAGAGGCACAGGGATCATGATGGGATCGCGGGAAAAATATTGCTATACCAACCTTGAGATGCCCAAATCTTCTTAAAATACAAATGCATGAAGCACAGAGAAATGTGTTCTCAAGATGCACTGGGCGTCTTCTGAATTGTTCCTCCTCAGATACAAGGTTTTATTGTCTACCTGTACAGAAGGTAAGATGGTATCCACCTGGTTCTCAAGACTTATAGTGGGAAGAAAAAATCAGGAAACACCGCACCATATGCTTATAGAGCAGGGAGAGACTTTGGAAATTATATAGTTCAGCCAGCTGGTCTTAGCTGAATAAATGATGGCCAGGCTGATTAAGTATCCTGTAGGTTCTAGCTAGTCAGGATTCACATTGTGTTCCTAGGTCAGAAATATTTTTC
This sequence comes from Castor canadensis, assembly GCF_047511655.1. Lineage (NCBI taxonomy): Eukaryota > Metazoa > Chordata > Mammalia > Rodentia > Castoridae > Castor > Castor canadensis. The sequence goes on from NC_133398.1 coordinate 65,889,320, forward strand.
ATGGTAGCCTACAGCAGTGCATACAAAGATGCACATAGTATATTACTTAATGTCTCCTTACGTTTCTCTACTTTAGGTCAAGATGGGGTTTATATTTTCAAAATCCATTAATGAAAACATGAAAAATCAAAAAGAGTTCATGCTTATGAATGCTAAACTTCAGGTATGTTTTGAAATAATTAAGCTGTTATGTTATTGCAGTGGTTAAAGTTCTACTACATGTACTTTAGCAGTATGTTCTCTGTAACACCCCCACCCCCAAATGAAATGCCTCATCTTTAAAGACAAGATGAAATGAATTACTAATTATCTGGTGAATGGTCTTGTTTAAGTATCCAATCCAGATACTCATCAAAATTTCCACCCTACGGGAAGAGATAATTGCTTAAAGTATATTATAGACAGAATAATACTCCCCCGATACATTCATGTCTTAATTCATAGGACCTGAGAATATGTTAAAAATGTTCTCTTACCCAGTAAAAGGGATCTTAAGATGCAATTATTTAAGGAGTTTGAGATGCAAGGATTATCCTAGATTACTCAGATGGACCATTGTAATTGTAATTGTAATTGTAATCGTAATCGTAATCGTAATCGTAATCGTAATCGTAATTGTAATTGTAAGGGTATTTATAAGGTAAAGAGGGAAGCAAGTGTGTGTGTGTGTGTGTGTGTGTGTGTGTGAATGTGTTAAAGGGGGGAGGGAGGGAGGGAGGGACAGAGAGAGAGAGACTGAAGATGGAGTCAGTCAGGGCCACAAACTAAGGACTGTGGGTAGCCTTTAGAAGGTGGAAAAGGCAAGGAAACAGATTCTCTTCTACATCTTCCAGAGGGGCACAGAACTGCCAGCCTCTTTTGGAGAATAAATTCGTGTTATTTTGAGTCATTAAGGTCCTGATAATTTGTTACAGCAGCAATAGGAAACTAATACAGATTGTGAAAGCTTGACATTGGATTATACAATGGATGGATAGAAGATCAAAGCACAGTAGATTGTTGAATTGCCTAACACAAGTTGAAAAGTATTTTAAAATGTTGTAGGTCAAAATTTAGTGTTAAATCCTTATCAATAAAGGAAATGAAAATCAAAATGACACTAAGATTCCATCTCACCTCAGTCAGAATGGCAACCACCAAGGAAAAAAACAACAACCAATATTGGTGAGAATAGGAATTCTTATACTGTTGGTAGGAATGTAAATTAGTGCAACCACTATAGAAATCAATATGGAGGTTACTCAAAAAACTAAAAATAGCCTGGTGCCAGCAGCTCACACCTATAAACCTAAATACTCAGGAGGATCGAAGTTTGAAGCCAGCCCAGGCAAATAGTTCGAGAGACTCTATCTCAGAAAAAAAAAAAAGAAAAGCAAAAACTCATTACAAAAAAAGGCTGATGAAGTGTCTCAAGGTGCTGCAAAAAAAAAAAAAAATCCAAAAACTAAAAATAGAACCGTCATGTGATTCTGCTATACAATTCCAAAGAAATGTAAGTCTGTACACAATAGAGATACCTACACATAGCAGCACTATTCACAATAGCCAAGCTTTGTAATCAGCTCAGGTGTCCATCAGTTGATGAATGGGTAAAGAAAGTACTATATATTTCTATCTCTGTCTCTATCTGTATCTTTCTATCTATCCATCTACAGCACATGTTCTTTCTTACATGTAGAATCTAGACCTAAAAAAAAAAAATGACAGAAGTGTAAAATGGGAGAATTGTTTTGGAGGGGTGGGAACCATTGGGAGGGTAAAAAGAAAGAATAATGAAACCTATTAAAGTTGTTTGAAAATGGGGTCAATTTGAGGGATAAGGAGGAGCAACAGAAGGGGCCAATTTGATCAAAGTACATTATATGCATAGATGGAAATTTCACAACAAAACCCTTTTGTACAATTACCATACACTAATAAAAAGAGGAAAAAAAACAACAAAAAAATTAAGTGTTAAAAGTTTAACCCAAATTATTTTGCTAAGATTTCAGACAGAGATCACTAGGCCCCTATGGCCCATTATGCCTCTGGGAGTAGAAGTCCTACTCTTGGGCAGTGTACCTAGTGGTTACAAATGAAGACCAAAGTCAAACTGCCTGGATAAATCCCTGCTCCACCCCTGACTAACTGTATGATTTGTGCCTCAGTCTCCTGGTCTGTACACTAGATAATAATATCACCTTCAGAGAAATGTTTTAAGGAGTAAATATACATATTATGTAGAACAAAGTCTGTAGTCTTTAGGAAAACACTTCTCATGGACTGGGGATGTAGCTGAGTGGTGGAGTGCTTGCCCTGGGTTTGATTCCTGGCCAAAACAAAGAAGCCTCTTTTTTTTTTTTTTTTCTTATTTTGTATTAGGTGTTGCTGTTACTGCAATTAAAGACTGATACAAGTGTCCTGTGTGGGGCAAAGATTTTTTCCACATTTTTCATTAGCACATGTTAACTGTACAGTGTGTGGGGTTTCATTGTGATATCTCCTTACATGCGTATAATATACTTTGGTGGTATTCAACTCTTCTGTTACTCTTTCTGAGGATAAAGATTTCTTTTGGGGGAATGGAACAATTTAAAAAATGGGCAACTGAATTATTGTAATAGCAAATATTAGGTACAGGAATCTGCCAAGAATATCACATATTTAAAACATCCTTGTCAAAGATCTTCAGAAACTAGAGGAGTTTTACATCTGTTCCAAATGACCTCAGGGTCTGTGAAGGGTCAGGGATTACTCTACTTTCGAAGCTAACAAGTTAGTCTGTTATAGAGGGTCAGAAGCACCTACACCAGAGACAGATGATTTTATCACTCATAGCACAGCAAACAGTGTGAGCATGGTGTTGATTTAATTCCCCATATCTTCGGAGACTCATGGAGGTGACAAAGACAGGTATGAGCTTAAATGGATGCTATATACTCAGTGGACTTATATTACATTTGAGGAACATTGAGATTGGGGAGTCCCCTGCTTTTGTAGTAAGCTATGAGCAAGGGAAGGAAAGGAGGAGAGAGGGAGTTCCTTTATCTTATCTCTCAAGGATGTTCACTGAAGTACAAGTAAGAAATAGTCCAAGTAAAGATCATTCAGGGCTTTGCATTCTTGACCTACCCAGCAAGAATGTTTGGGGACATTCAAGGACCCTGGTAATAACCTGACTGACCAGAGCCCTAAAAACAGCTTAGAGTTCTGCCCACTGATCGCAGTGACTAGGTTTTACATAGCTGGCACTGAGGTCAAACAGCAGCCGTAACTATTGGTTTTTGGCTTAGATACCAAAGGTGAGCCCACGTATTTAGGGGAATATCTGTGAATCCAGAGCCCTAATGAGTCAGTAGCTTTGTCTTGGATGGGATAAGGTTTTCCCAAGAGGGGCAACTATTGTTCCTTTGTGCAAGACTGAGATGAGGCTTAGGTATGGCCATGCTAGCCATCCACTCAAACACCTTATTTTCAGTTGACCAGCAAATGAGTCTTCTCTTTATAGTTTTTGTGTATTAGACAGCCCATCCCAAAATGGGTACATCATGCCTTGGAGCCACAAGGTCTCCATGGGGCAAACATTTGTTTTTTAGCATGCACTCAGCAACAGGTCAATAACTGATTCCCCTTTTTGGAAGGGATATGTCATTGGTTGAATTGTGTCACCTCAAAATTCATATATTGAAACGCTTAACACGTAGTACCTCAGAATGTTACCTTATCTGGAGATAGGGTCCTTTCAGAGGCAATCAAATTCATATGATTCATTAGGCTGGTTCCTAATCTGATAAGACTGGTGGTGGCCTTAGGAGAAGAAATTTGGACACAGATACATGCATACTGGAAGAATGTACTCTGAATATGGAGGCACTCATCTACAAGCCAAAGAAATAAGCCTGAAACAGAGGGCTCCCTCACAGCAAGGAGCTAACCTTGATTCCAGATTTCTAACCTCCAGAACAGAGACAATACATTTCTGTTTCTTAAACTAGCCAGTTCCTGGTTTCATGTGACTGCCCTTGAACTAATACAGGGAGTATTTAGAGGCTATGTCCAGCAGGTGGTGCCGTTGTACTGGGCAATGACCTCTGCAGGTCAGTTGTGATTTTTCTTCTTTCCTCCTGAGACTTAATAATGTTTTTACAAGACCACCTAGGAGGAGGTCAGGGAATTCATGAGTGGAAGTGATCCTCTTGTCACTATGAGTTTATAATGCAAACATATCACTCATAAATTTCATTATACATTGACATGCAGTGTGGGAGTGTGTGTATGTATGTATGTACATATGTATGTGTACATCCAACAGTATCTTGAATTGGATCAAGGTCCCTATAATTTCCCTTCTCACTGTGAATTTTGCTCAAATTCTGGCAGTTGAATTCAGGTACTCCTTGCCTCATTAGACCAGGAGAACCAAAGAGCTGGAGGACTTTGTGTCTTATGTCATTTGACTCATCCCAGAAAGGACACTGCTTCCTCTTATGTACCCTTGGCTTCTGGAGAAGGGGTCATTCTTTCAAGTTTATCATCTCTTTAAAGATAGATAGAACTGGAGTAAAGCATAGAACAGATTCTGCCTGGAAGCAAGGGGGAAGGGGGGGAGGGTGGAGGCAGGGACAGGAGGGAGAAATGACCCAAACAATGTATGCACATGTGAATAAATGAATAATAAATAAATAAAAATAAAAACAGCATAGAATAGTTGTACAGGGGGTATACATTGTGATGTTTATATACATGCTTACAATATATCTTAATTAGATCCACCCTTTCCATTGTTCTCCCTCATCCTCCTCCCCACTTCTTAGAACAATTTAAACAGGTTTCAATGTTCTATTTTCATACATGAATACAAAATATATCCAACATATTCCATTCCTTCACTCTCTCCTTATGCCCTCTGCCCTCCCACAGGACCCACCCTCAAACAAGACCTTTTTACCTTCCTGTTTTTCAGATTTTCAAAAGTGTGTATTGATAGTTCAAAGTGGTCTTGCCTTGGCACTTCAGACATGTATATTTCATGCTTTAATCAGATTAACCTAGGGAATTATTCTTTTAGTGTTCACTGGTGCCGCCGAGCTGCCCTGCAGTCCTTAGAACCTTGGGCCATTTTTCCTCTTAGCATACCTTTTCTCCATGAGACCAAGTAGTCTTTGGCACCTGTATCCAACAGCGCCATAAATGTTGGAAGCTTCAGAAATAAACCCACACAGCTATAGCCACCCGATTCTTGACACAGGTGCCAAAAATACACATTGGAGAAAAGGCAGGCTGTTTAACAAATGGTGCTGGGAAAACTGGATATCTGCTTCAGAGGACTGAATGTTGACCCCTATCTCTCACCCTGTGCAAAAAAACCAATTCAAAATAAACCAATGACCTTAATGTAAGACCTGAAATTTGAAAACACTAGAGGAAAACAGGGAAAACACTTCAGAAACTATGCATAGGCAATGACTTTTTTGAATAGAATTCCAATTGCTCAGAAAATAAGAGCAAGAATCAACAAATGGGACTGAATCAAATTAAAAATCTTCTGGACATTAAAGGAAATTATTACTACAGTGAAGAGGCAGCTTACAGAATTGGAGGAAATCTTTGCCAGCTGTCCAGCTGACAGGGGATTAATATCCATAAACACCATATTAAACACCAAAAGAACAAATAATCCAATCCTTATTATGAATAGTTTGAAAAGAAGTATAAATGACTAATAAATAGATGAAAAAAAATTCAACATCTTTAGCCCTATAGAAAAATCTGAATCAAAATGACATTGAGAGTCCGTCTCACCCCCAGTTAGAAAGACTACCTCAAGGGAACAACAAATGCAGGGGTGAATAGGGAAGGAACTCTTACACACTGTTGGTAGGAATGTAAATTAGTATAGTCACTATAAAAATCAGTGTGGAGTTTCCTCAAAACACTAAAAAACAGAAGTACCATATGATCCAGCCTATACTATTCCTGGAAATATACCTGAAGGAATCAAAGGCAGCAAACAATAGAGATGCTTGTATACCTGTGTTTATTATGGCACTGCCACAAAGCCCAGTTATAGAATCAGCACTTCAACAGATGAATGGATAAAGAAAATGTGATATAGACACACAATGGAGTTTTATTCAACCATAGAAAAGAACAAATTGTGTCATTGGCTGGACAAAGGATGGAACTGGCGATCATCACATAAAGTGAAATAAGCCAGACTCAGAAAGACAAATATTGCATGTATTCTTTTATATATGGGATCTAGATTTAAAATAAAAAATCATGGAAGTAGAAAGGGGAATATTTGGGAAGAAGAAGGGGACCAGAAGCAGGGGGACAAGAAAGGGTAATGGGATGAGTATGATCAAATATATAAACATGTATGAAAATGTCATGATAAAACCCATTATAATACATAAATAAATCAATAAACACTTCAAAGCAGGAATTTGGCAATTTTGGACTATTATAAAACTACTTATATCATGGCATCACTGTGCTGGAAACAAGGAGATGTATATAACTAAAAATCTCTGTTGTGATTTCCAATGTATTTCTGTAATAAAATGAACATGACACCTTATTCATTTAATAATATTGAGTTCAAAATTAAATGTTGCAAGAAATACCAAAAAAAAAAAAAAAGAAGTTTAGGTCCTTCTTCAGAGTTCCCCAGCACATTCAGATTTCTTCCCTAAATAAGCTGAAGTTGGGATGGGGGAGCAGGGAGAGGGTTCCATTGGCAAGAAATGAGAAAGCACCTTGGTCCCAGTGAGCCAGGCTTTGTATCTATTTTTAGTTTCAAGTGGTCTCCTGTCACTGGACTCAACAAATAAATTTCTAACAGAGCCCAAAGTTCTGTATCCTCATTGCTGACACTGTTTATTTTAGCTTTAGGGACCCCTTGACTCAGCAGCTACCTACACTGCATTGCCTTTGGCTGGCACTGTAGGACTTGCCATTGTCATTCTATCCTTCCCTTCTGCCCCAGAGAACATAACCAAAGCACCATTTGGGCAACTTGTTTCAACCCTACCTTTGTTGCTCAACCTCACTTAACACATAGGACTATGAGGGATCCCCTACTTCACCTTCCCACTTTTACCTCTACCCTGTAGAGAACATCTTCTACCAGATCTCAGGGAGTTTTCTCATATCCACTAACCAAATCGGTGAAGAACGTGTCTTCTTTCCAGAAGACACCTGGTCACCAAACTTTTAGGCTCTGTGAAGCACCTGGGATTTTGCCCTATCTCCAAATTAACAAATTAGCTTGTTACTATTTGACAGATACTGGCGGAAGAGCTTATGACTCACAGCACAGAGCAGCATGCAGCATGTGCCTGATGGTGGCACCAGTTATCCATGCATCCCAAGTTCCGTGGAGGGGATATAGGGAAACCTAGTTGGATGCTGAGATGGATACAATGCTTTGTGGTTTCCTTCCTGCTTACCGAGTGAGTCCACATTGTTGAGGCTAGATTGGACTTCACCTCCTGTCCCAGAAATCCCTAGGACAGAGGAGGATCTTTCAAATGGGATGGGCCATTGGGATAGAGGATGACATGTCTTTGTAAGGGCTCAAAGAAGTTATTTTAAAATGGTGATTGAAGCACCACGTGTAAATGATATATTTAGCTTGTGATGGCATGCCTTTGGGCTATTTTCCTATTTAGTGACATCTCAATGAAAATGGTAAATGAAGAAATGAAGCAAAAAACAAAGGAAAACATTTACTAAAGAAAAATCTAGTAACTAAGATTCTTATCCCAGTGGGTTTTATTTAATTGTTGTTTTTTTATGGTTAAAAAAAGAAAAAAAGTGCTGTAGTCCCAGCATTCAAGAGACCGAGATTGGGAGGATCCCTTGAATCCATATATATGTACATCTATCTATCTATCTATCTATCTATCTATCTATCTATCTATCTATCATCTATCATCTATCTATCTATCTATCTATCTATATGTGTGTGTGTGTCTATAAACAAACTTCAAAACAATAGCAACAACCAAAAAACACAATTCAATAATTCCTTATTATTTTTTTTCCTTTTTCAGGAAAGGGCTAAAATTAAGAATTCAGCTACAACTCTTATACCAGTGGCCAGGTTCTCAAAACTGGTTGTTTATTTTGTTCATCCGTTGAATTTTAATTACTAAAGTCCTTCCCCAAACCAATCTGATCCCTTCCTGGCTGTGTGTGGACACTGTTATTGTTGTTACTTTAAGCTCTGCATGGTCTGGGTTGAGAAACTTTGTCCTTTCCTTCTTTTTCTGTAATGCTCATAATCATAATTGGTGATTGGCAGTGATTTAATGAAATCAATGCAGGAGACAGAACCAAATAAGTTTTCACTTAATAGGAAGTTAATCATGAAATGAATCATTGATCAATCAAATGTTATTAAAGACCTGAAATCAAAAACTTTTATTCTTTAAAAGATGGAGTACAAGCTATAATGATATTTTAAAATACCATTCACACTACTAGCTATAATGATATTTTAAAATCATCAATAATCTTTAATTTCCCAATAGAAATTGCTTTTTTTTAGGCTCTTACTGAGAATGATAGTAAACTGTCAATCCTGCAAAAATGAACACCTTCTTAAACGACTGCTAGATGGCACCCCTGCACTAATTTTGTATCATCTGCATGGCCAGAAAAGCATTTGGATGTCATAAAGTAGAAAGGAAACTGGAAGTGCAAAGTGGAGAGAATAAGAGTACAGATTCCATAGGTCCGTGCTACGCTATGGTGCTATATAAACATAGCAATATGGTCACTGTAAAGACTAGTTGGGCAGTGAGTAAATATTTGTTGTTGGCTGTGTTGAAGCAACAAAATGACAAAAATGAAACAAAGAAAAATATGAGAACCAGACTTTGACCTGTATATATGGTGAGAAAATGATGGCAGACTATATAGCCTCCCTTCATTTTCTGTGAAATCTAACCATAAAGATGAAAGATATGAAGAATTCCAAATGTAATAATAAAAAAGGAACACTTTCAGAACATACTGGGAAGTTTTCTCAGACATTAAAACATTCATTTATCCATTTATATAAATTTCTATGGAGTGCCTCTCAAGTGCTAGATGAATTAGGAGATAAGATACTTTGGTGAATGGCATGATTTCTTCCTTCAAGAAACTCACTCTTGAGCAGGGTGGATAGAGCAACCAACAATTTCAACTCTGTATTAAGAACTGAGAATGCAGTGTTTTGTGAATTAATATTGGCCTAGCTTCAAATGCCACATGACTATGGAGTATCATAGTAAAAAACTCAAGAGTTTTGAGAAAAATACCCCCAAATTTTATGTTACACTAAATTTTACATATACATTGATAACAAGAAAGGTCCAAATATGCAACTATTCAGAAAGTAAGTCAACCAGATGTCATTCAAAATTAACTAAGTATATAATCTTGTCCATTAATAAAAAAATATTAAGACTCACCAGCAAAATCTAACTTGCTAGTATGCATGTAGAGGAGAGGAAAAGGTACAACTTTAAACCAACATTTAAGCAATCTTGTTTCTTCAACCTGATCTTCCTTTGCCTTTTATTCTTTTTGTTGGAAGGTACTTCAAGGCAAATTTTAACTTATCTGTAAATATTTCATTATAAATCTTTAATAGATGTGGACATAACCACATTTTACTAAGTTAATTATCACATAATTCCTCATCTATAATTTCTACCATATAATACTTCACCTCAGTTGCCTCATAATGTCTTTTTACAATTATGTTTGAAATAAGATTCCAAGTGAAGTTTTCACACTATACTTGGTTATTAGGACTCATAAATCTTTCTTAATTTGTAACAATGTCCCTTGCTTTTTACCTGTCAAGCCATTTATTTGTTGAAGAAACCAGGTCATTTGTCCTATGGAAAGTCCCATAGTTTGGATTTGGCTGAAAGAAGAATATTTTTCTTTCCTACATTCTTCTTATAAACTGATAAAATCTAGGGGTTTGATTAAACTCAGGTTCAGCAGTTTTAGTAAGAATCTTTGGTAAATGGTACTGTGTAGTTCCTAATGCATCGTATCATGATGCATCAGGTCTGGCTGTTTTACTGTGAGTGATGTCAACCCAACCCATCCATTAAAAGTTGCAGATTAACCTGTCCATTTTAGGACTTTACTGTTCACTCATGAACATTGCTTAGATCTATTATTTCATTAAAAAATTGGACATACAGATGTAGAAGACTAAAACTAGACCCCTATTGCTCGTCATGCACTAAAATCAATTCAAAATAAATCAGAGATCTTTATGAGACCGGAAACTTTGAAATTGCTACGGGAAAACTCTTGAAGATATAGGCATAGGCAATTAATTCCGGAATAGGATTCTAATGGCCTAGGAAATAAGAGCAAGTATTGACAAATGGGACTTCAGGAAATTAAAAAAACTTTTGCACATTAAAAGAAAAGATTATCAGAATGAAGAGACAGCCTACAGATTAGAAGAAAATATTTGCCAGCTATTCATTAGATAAAGGATTAATATCCAGAATATACAAAGAGCTCAAACAATTAAAACACCAAAAAAAACCAAATAATCCAGTTAATAAACGGGCAAATGAATTGAACAGACAGTTCTCAGGAGTACAAATTGCTAATAAGTATGTGAAGAAATGTTCAACATCCTTAGGTATAAAGAAAATACATATCAAAATGATACTGAGATTTCATCTCACCCCAGTGAGAATAGCAATCATCAAGAAAACAAACAACAAACAATGCTCGTTAGAATGCAAGAAAAAAGAAACCCTCAAACACTGTTGATGGGAATGTAAACTAGTGCAGCCACTATGGAAATCAATATGGAGATTCATAAAAAAACACTGAAAATTGATCTATTGTATGGCCAGCCCTGCCATACCACTACAAAGTAGTGTGAATCAATGTACAAGAGAGGTATCTGCACACCTATGTTTATTGCAGCCCTAGTCACAATAGCCAAGCTGTGGAATCAACCAATGAATGGGTAAAGAAAATGTGGTATATATTCACAATAGAGTGTTATTCAGCCATAAAGAAGAATGAAATTATGCTGTTTGTAGGAAAATGGATGGAATTGGAGATCATCATGTTGAGTGTAATAAGCCAAGCTCAAATAGCCAAACAGCACACATTGTCACTTATGAGTAGAATCTAGACCTTAAGTGATAGCAATACCACTACATCAGTGTATATAGGGTTATTATTAAGCTCTGAGTTTCAAATGAGACAACTCAGACACAGGATACCCAAATTTAGTACAAAGCACCTGCCCCACATAAGCACTCAGCAGTCAGTAATGTGAGCAAACATTCTTTTTGTGTGTGTGGCGGTATTGGAGTTTGAACTCAGGGTTTTTACCCCTTGAGCTTTACCCCCTGCCTTGTGAACAAAACTACTTTTGCTAGAAGTGCCATTCATTTGCTAAATATTTATGGAGCCCCTGATGTATACTAGGATAATTTAGATGAGGAGATATAACACAAACAAAGCTGGCAAAACTCCTCCCTGATGGAGCTACACTCTAGTGGGCCACAGGTAACAAACCAACAAGCCACAGTGTGTTAGTGGTGACAAGTTCTGTGGGGGAACAAAGCAGGGTGGGAGGTTAATCAGAGGAGAATGTGGGTGGGTGAGTGAGAAATGCCATTTTTGGTAAATGGATAGTGAGGGCCTCTCAAGAGGTGACATTTGATCAGAACTTTAACAGAACCGAAAAAAACGAGCCATGTAAAAGTCTAGGAAAGAGTTTCAGGCAGAAGGAAAGTGAGGACAAGAGACTAGGAGTGAGGGAGAACCTGAGGAGAGTTGGAGGAACAGCAGGGGTGGCTGGAGCTCTGGAATGGGGGGAGATGGGAGGAAGAGGAGGCCAGACGCTGCACAGGCTGGTATCCATCATTTCTGTTTTGAAATGGATTCTGAAGTCTGTGGGAAGCCATTAAAGAGTTTTGTGCAGAGGAGTGATGTGACCTGTTTTTTTTTTTTTTTAACAACATAAAATATAATGTGTGTTCATTATATGCTTTTTAAAAAATACATAAAAATCAAAATGGCAAGTTACTATTATGAGAAAGAACATATTAAAGTTGCTTAAACCCTTGTAACTCCCAAAGTCTGTCCTTCTTGTGCCCTCCCATCTGTTTTATTTTGCTTAGATGGAAGCTGTTGCCAACATCTTGAACTAGGAAGGGCTTTGTGTTCTCAGGAAAGCAAAACAGCACAGCACGCGCTTTGTAAGAGGTTTGTGGTGACAAGAAACCCAAAATAGAGCGTAGGTGGTGACATGGCTGGGAGTGCAGCCTGATCTTTTGCTGAAAGCAAAGATGAGGTAGGAAGTGAGAGTTGGCATAGAGCCTAGAGGTGCCTTGAGTGAAAAGAGTGGCATGACTGATCACAAGTTAACGGACGGCATCTGGGCTGCAGGGAGGCGTAGTCTAACTCCAGCAGTTGGATTCCCAGCTGTCATCAACTTACCCTTCTGGGACTCATTTCTGCTGATGACCCACACCCTCCCTATCTGTTCTTAGTCTTTCCATGTTCCACACCCGTAATCATGCTCCTGAGGTTTGTTGTTTTATTGTAGCAAAGTACACACCATGTAAAATTCATCAACCAATAAAGAAATGGGCATGTGAACTAAACAGAACTTTCTCAAAAGAAGAAATTCAAATGGCCAGAAAACACATGAAAAAATGCTCACCATCTCTAGCAATAAAGGAAATGCAAATTAAAACCACACTAAGATTCCACCTCACCCCTGTTAGAATAGCCATCATCAGCAACACCACCAACAACAGGTGTTGGCGAGGATGTGGGGAAAAAGGAACCCTCTTACACTGTTGGTGGAAATGTAGACTAGTACAACCACTCTGGAAAAAAATTTGGAGGCTACTTAAAAAGATGGACATCGATCTACCATTTGATCCAGCAATACCACTCTTGGGGATATACCCAAAAGACTGTTACTCCAGAGGCACCTGCACATCCATGTTTATTGCGGCACTATTCACAATAGCCAAGTTATGGAAACAGCCAAGATGTCCCAGCACTGACGAATGGATTAAGAAAATGTGGTATCTATACACAATGGAATTTTATGCAGCCATGAAGAAGAACGAAATGTTATCATTCGCTGGTAAATGGATGGAATTGGAGAACATCAATCTGAGTGAGGTTAGCCTGGCTCAAAAGACCAAAAATCGTATGTTCTCCCTCATATGTGGACATTAGATCAAGGGCAAACACAACAAGGGGATTGGACTATGAGCACATGATAAAAGCGAGAGCACACAAGGGAGGGGTGAGGATAGGTAAGACACCTAAAAAACTAGCTAGCATTTGTTGCCCTTAACGCAGAGAAACTAAAGCAGATACCTTAAAGCAACTGAGGCCAATAGGAAAAGGAGACCAGGAACTAGAGAAAAGGTTAGATCAAAAAGAATTAACCTAGAAGGTAACACCCACACACAGGAAATCAATGTGAGTCAATGCCCTGTATAGCTATCCTTATCTCAACCAGCAAAAACCCTTGTTCCTTCCTATTATTGCTTATACTCTCTCTACAACAAAATTAGAGATAAGGGCAAAATAGTTTCTGCTGGGTATTGAGGGGGGGAGCGGGAGGGGGTGGAGTGGGTGGTAAGGGAGGGGGTGGGGGCAGGGGGGAGAAATGAACCAAGCCTTGTATGCACATATGAATAATAAAAGAAAAATGAAAAAAAAAAAAAAAAAAAAAAAAAATTCATCATTCTAAAGTGCACTTTAGCATTTGCTACATTTACAATATTGTGCAATCATCACTATTATTTAATTCCATAACATTTGCATCAGCTCCCAAAGGGTCACTCCAAATCCTTCCCTGCCCACCCCAGCCCTTGGTAACCACTAATTTTTTTCTATCTTTATAGATTTCTCTTTATGGACATTTCATACAAATGGAATCATACATGATCTTTTTTTTAACGACTGAATAGCATTCCATTGTATGGATAGATTTCATTTTGTTTTTCTATTGTACTGGTAGGTATTTGGATTGTTTCTGCTATTTGGCTATTGTGAATAGTGCTGCTAAAAACATCCTTGCACAAGCTTTTCTTTGAAAACTTGTTTTTAATTCTTTAGAGTATATGTTTTATACACACACACACACACACACACCTCTAGGAATAGAATTGCCGAGTCATATGAAAATTTTACAATTAGATTAACTTGCTGAAGAATCACCAAATTGTTTTCCACAGTGGCCATTACAGTCGCACCATACATGTAAAAAAGGTTATGATTTCTCCTATCCCCAGCAATAGTTGTTATTCTCTCTTTCGCTTCTGTCCTCTTCCTCCTTCTTCTTTCTCTCCCTTCTCCCTCTCCCTCCTTCCTTTTCTCTTTCCCTCCCTCTCTTCTCCTTCTCCTTCCTCTTATGTTCTAGCCATCTAGTGGATCTGAAGTGGTAGCTTATTGTGGTTAGGTTTAGAATTACCATAATGATTAGAACATTGGTTGTGGGCCATTTCTGTATCTTCTTTGTGGAAATGTCTATTCTCATTCTTTGCCTATTTTTAAATTAGGTTGTCTTTTCATTGTTGAGTTATAAGAGTTTTTTAAAGAATAATATACATTTTTATTTTTATTTATCATACATTAATAACATGAGGGGATTTCATTGTGACAATTCTATACATTGTACCTTGAATGAGTTCATCCCCTCCATTACATTCCTATTCCTCTGTATAACCAGGCTAGCCTTGAACTTACTTTGTAGCCATGCTGGTCTTGAATTTGTGATTCTCCTGCCTCAACCTCCCTAGTCCTGGGACTACATGCCTGGCTCAACTCTTCACCATTTTTAATCCTTTCTTATCCCTATATCTTGAATTCTGGGGTAAACATATGCTTTTCTAGATTTCTCTCCCCACAGCCTTGCAGGATGCTTAGTATTTTAAATGGTTAATCTTGGTGATGGGGCTAGGGAACTAATTTCTCTTTTAGCTCACAGCCATTAATAGGGTTTCCAGATTCCAGTGGGCAGGCTTAGCCCTGAAACACTAGGAAACATCTGTGAGTGTCCCCTACAGAGCAACAGAAGACCAGAGTCATTCTAGAAGGCTCCTGTGAGCTGACCTAAAGGACCTAGGTATATTTCTATATGCCTACCTGTACAAAAAAGATTTGTTTCTCTTTATTCCTTTTGTACTTATGATATTGCAGGATTCTTATGATTTTTACAGAACAAAAATTCCCCATTTAAAATGAGTTTCATAAGTAGCAAGTTGACTTGGAATATGTGGAATATTCCAAAAGAATGAGCACAAATGTAATACGTTACTGAATAGACATTTACTAGAGAAGCAGAGTAATTAGGAGAAAATAGTTCCTTTCTCTAAAGAACTATGCATTAAATCTGATTGACTATAATCTTAAAGTATGTTTTTATTATAATCATTGCATGAAAGTATTTCCTGTTTCCAGTTTATTTTTTTCCAGAGATTTGACATATAATCCAATACTTGGCACTTACTTTACAACTTTTTCCAACTTGTATGCAACCATTATTTTTCTTACTAGAATTTTCAAAAAGTTAAAGATTTAAATAAAACTTTTTGCCCACTTTTAATATATTCTAAGACTGAATCTGATGCAAACCAGAACTCTGAAAATATTCTCTCATGCTGATTCAAATAATGATTTCATATCAATCAGATGACGACTTTGCTGGTTATTTTGTTTTACCCCTCTTACCCCAGCCTAATTCCATCCCCTGCCCTCTACCCTGGTGTGTGTGGGGGTCTGACTCCCAGCACTGCATTTCCCAGGCTTTCTTCCCTCTGGGAGGGACTCAGCCAGTGGAGGCATCTGTAGGAGACTGGAAGACAGGAGAACACTGAGGTTCCCATAGTTTCTAATGCCACTCACTGCTGCTTTCAGGCCTGTCTCTTTCACAGCTCCACCTCTCACGGGGCCCTACTTAATAATATCTCTTCCCCTTTTGTCTTGGATGGTCAAAGTGATAATGACTTCCCATTCTTGTCAGCTGCTGAGTTCCTACCCATCCTTTGTGGTTACCTAAGTCTTGATCACAGTCGTACATGGTTTCTCATTAATTTCTTTTTAGTTAAACTGTTCTCAAACCTACTGTAGTGTACTCTCTATTTTCTGTTGATACCACTCAAAGAAGATAATGAGTGTGTTCATGTTTTTGTATAAACTATTATTTGAAATTTCAAAGGTACTTACATGTATCATGATCACTAGTAGTGTACAATTTTAAGTTAATATGTACTAAATTGCAATTAGGCTTCTGGCAATTGCAGATTTAACATGGAGCCCACAAAACTGCTTCAAATAAATGATAAAATTTTAAATTAACTTTGCTGTAACTGTGGCCTCAATTTAGCTCTCTAAATTAGTAATTTGTTTTTGACTCCGACATTGGGTGTGTGCATGAAATGAAATGAATAGTGTCTATGCTGAACACAGGGAGGAGACCTTGAACTCAAAAATGTTATACAAAGTTTACAACAAACCAGCTGCTTCTTTCAGAAAACTGATGTCCCCTTTCAAATATACACACACACATGTATACACATGGAACCACAGAGAAGGTATAGAACTACAACTCCTGTACATTCCTAGAGAATAAGTGAAGCTAAATACTGTCTTTCAAATGTCATTTTCTCCAGTCATGTAACAATTAACAATATTATATCGAGCCAAAGTAAGTAATGCTGATTTATTGCATTTAAAAGCAGTGAATTACCAGTCTCTAGGTGAAAGCCTCTGCTTAGAAAAAAGAGACAAAATTTTTGTGTTTATTTTTGAAATTTATTTGATATACGAGCCATTTTTAATCTTTCTCTGGGGCACAAACCATAGAACTAGAAGCAAACCATCTCATTTTTCCACTGTGGATCTGCCTTATTCCAAATGCCTTGCAGCAGACAATAGCACTAGAAAAAGTTTCGGTGTGAACAAATTGATACATTTTTGTTTATAGAGAAGCACAATCTAAACCAGCATAGTGTTACATGCTTGTAATTCCACCTACTCAAGGGTCAGAGACAAGAGGATCACAAGTTCGAGGCCAGTCTAGGAAAATGTTAGTGAGACCCTATCTTAAAACAAAATAAAAATACAAGGGCTGAGGCCATAGCTTAAGTGGTAGAATGTCTTGCCTAGCAGGTACAAGGCTCTGGGTTCAATCCAGTACCATAAAAAAGAGAAGCACAATTTGAAACACATTTTTTTCTAGACTTTCCTGTACGTAAGACAGTTATTGCTTTAATTATGATATTTGTATGTCTTTGGTGATATCTGTTAATTTCTGTGTATTAGAGAAGTACTGAATGTACAGACTGAGTAGTGAAATGTAATCATTTATACTTGAAAATGGTAGCCTTGCATGTTAATTTCTGTCACCCAAAAAATAATGAATGAATAAAAATTAACAGGCACAATTAAAGCCAGTAATAATGAGTTTTCTTGTTTTAAAATAAAGTTTTAAAGTAAGAATATTATTATTTTAAAGTCAATTACTACCTTTGTCAACTTAGTTTCTGGGGTTTTGAGGGTAAAGTCTCTCCATATCTCATTTCTTCTATACTTGTCCTTGAACTTACACAGGAATTTGAAAAGCAGTACTTCAAAATGTTTCTGAAGGATGTCAGTAGTACATTATACTGCTTCTGTGTAATTAAGCATGCTGGCATTTTCAATTTCATTTTCTTATTAATTCTTGTGTTAAGGATGAAACCCCAAATAATATTCTGAAACTAATTTATTTACTCAGCATTGACAATATGCCAGGCCCTGTGCTAATGAGGATATAAAGATGAGAAGACAAGGCCAAGAACTTTTGTATTTTCATGTTCTGAAGTACATCAAGTTATTCTATATAGTGCTTTTCTTGGAAGAAATATTTGGATCGTGTTCAGCAACCAAAAACTGCATTCTTCTTGAATCTATTTGGTGAATTAATGACGTTGGTTTATGGTTTACAGGTATAGTTTAAATTTTTTTTCTTTTTTTTTCATTTTTCATTGGCATTGGGGTTTGTTCTCAGAGCCTCACACTTGCCAGGCAGGTGTTCTACCACTTGAGCCATGTCCCCAGCCCTTCAAATATTTACTGAAGAAAATTATTAGGAATATGCAAACCATTATGTTAGGGATTTATTGCATTATTGAAATATGAATATATATATATATGTATATATACATAAAATTTAGGATCTGAACTTTTGTCATATGGACATATCCACTTGATTTTTAAATTATTGTCCATAGCTCAGATGCCAATTTATATTATAATTCTTTTCAGCTGTATATCACAAAATGTATTATACTGAAGACATATTTGTTTTGAAGAAATTTTGAACATGAAGACCTCAAGGTTTTAAAAACCAGATGCAATGGGATTATGGGTGATTTTCTTCTCTTAAAGAACTCTACAATTCTATGTTATAAAATTTGTATTGTATATAAGGAAGCAAAAGCACAGTAAGAGCTGCATACACCATACCTGGTAACTGCTAATCAGCCCACAGGATTTTGATGAACTATTCGTTGCATATATTATAATAAAAACCCAAAGCTCCATAAGGTCTGTTTGGCCCTGGATATTTTAATTTATTTTCTGTTCTGTTGCATATGTTTAGACTTTAGGACATTAAAAAGCAAAGGAAATCTTGTTCAAAGTTTTTAAAACCTTTTAATGTTATTTCCTTTTCAAATAGTGCTTCATTTATATGCCTCTTTAATAATTACAGCACTTAGAACTTTCATTTTTAAAAGCTGTCACAAGTGCTTTTTAAAAATAATACATTAAAACATGATATAATTTCTCCTAAAGTTTTATGGTATAAAATAGGGTGTTTCTGATGCAAACCTCTCTACTGAGAGGCACATGTACTTGCTTTATGCTAGCCATATACTGTCACGGGCTGGGGAGGAGTTGGGGAGAAATGCCAGCATTTTCGTGGTTTCATCAAGACTTTTACGAAAAGTTACAGCATCTAAAGATTAACCACTTAAAAGTCAAATTGTTGTTTGTGGACTTCCTTTACCAAGGGGGCTCAAAGTAGTTCTTGTAAGGAGGGAAGATCATCACTCACTTCATTCAGTTTTCCTTTCTCCAGTAGAAGACTTGAGCTAATTTTGTGGGTTAACAGAATTAATTTTCCCCCTGGATGACTGGATGTGGTCTCTTTAGACAGTTTTGGTATCCCTTCTGTGACTAATGCTTGCTAGTCCTGGAGGGTCTTTGGCATGCTGGAGTTCTGTGACTGTGCTTTGATTTTTCTTTCTCCCTAAATTTGAGCAGCAAGACATTTCTGATGCATTCCCTGTCCCTGGTGTTTCCCCTTTTGATGGCTGTGATCTGGAAATGGGGGAGGATGCAGTTGCTCCCCTATCAGCTTGCCTAAAGTCATAGAGAGAATCTCAGTCTTGGAAGGGACTTTACTATCTGCTCTCATTTTGCTGTCCATCCACTAAATAATCGAATCTCCCTGCTACATGTTCTCTTATGTGGCCCAGGCTCAACTTTAATGCATCCATTCAGATTTTGATTCTTCTGCTACAAAGTTCTTATTTGCGTAGATCTCAACTGTGCCCTCCAGTTATGCCTTGAGTTCTATACCTTCCAGGTTAGTCTTTTTAAAAAAATGTGGAAATAAGAGAAAATAAGAGAGAAGAGGAAGTGCCAAGTGCCTCAGAACTAAGGATAAAGATGGGGAGGAAGCTCATAAACCTTAGCAGCTATGCCAAGTACCACCAACACCAGAAGCAGGCAACATTCTCTGTCTTTGTGCCCCATGAATTCAGTGACAGCAGGGCAGCACCTTGGGCAAATACCTGTAGCTACTGCGCTCCTCCTACTCCTGCCATAGTGGACTTGGTTAAGGAGATACAAGTCCTGTGACTGCCTGACATTACTTCATACCTTCCTTTTTTCATTCACTCATTTACTCATTCAACAGATATTTATTAGCCATCTATTTAGAATGATGAGGATATTGCCATAAACAAACATATTCACTGCCCATACAGGGCCTCCATTTAATAAGGAACACAGACAATGCAAAAATATATAATATTAAGGGAGAACCAGAGCTTTGAAGAAAATTAAAGCTGGTTATGGGGATCAGGAAAGAGCTGTCTCTGAGGAAGAACTGTCTAAGGAGAGACTGTCACCTGAAGTTTTTATCTAATAAAACCATGTGCCAGGTGAAGTAGTGACCAGCCTGGCTGCTTTATTTATCTTACTTGTTGCCACTAATCAGAAGACCATAATTTTGTTTGGTAGCCTTCACATTCATACTTACAACTAAAATATTTATTGTCTAGGTGAAAGTTTACTCATAAAAGAAAATAAGAATGAAATTAAAAATTAAACTTTGACTAAAATAGTGGGTTTTTTGTTTATTCAGAAGAAAAATTCTTATTTTTGCCTTTATTCTTATGAACCACATATCAATTCAGATTTGCAACTTTAAGAATGAGAACCATTCTTTGATCCCTCAACTCCATCTAATATCAAATTCCTGATTTTGATGGGACAAATTATTTCCAATATGTCACTAAAAATTACTCATAGTTGGTTTCCATCTGTACATTAAGATAAATAATGATATGGGTGCAACAAAATAATACTTATGTATTATTTCAGCACTGATTACTCTAAGGCAAAAAAATACTTTCCCTAGGTTTAGCCTTCCTAAAAAGTTCTTTATTTAATATTTTTAGTACCATTTGGAGAGTTGCTATGTCCATTTTTTTAATCAAGAGATTTGGCATCTCTCTAGTACTTAGCACTTACTTTACAACCAATTCTGATTTGTATATAACCATAATTTCTTACTAAAGTGAAAGATGAAAACAGTTAACAACTTAAAATTTGCTATCCACATTTTATCCATTTGAAGATTTTTGGGTTAACCTAAACCAGAATTCTGAAAATATTCTCTCAGTCTGAATCAAATCATCTTTTCATGTAAGTTGGGGAACCACTCTGTTAGTTATTATCTACTTGACACCTTTCCACATCCCCACTTTCTGTTTTTTTATAATTTTTTTTATTAGGAAGTATTCATTACATGGGAGGGATTCATAGTGACAATTCCAATCATGCTTATATTGTACATTAGTTACACCACCTCCATCACCTCTTCCCCTCAACCCCCTTCCCACGCAACTTAAAGCAATTCCAAGAGATTTCTTTGTTCTATTTCCTGTAAGCATATGAAGTCCATCAACCACAGACCCTCATCTTTTTTTTATTCATTTATGCACATGTGCATACATTGTTTGGGTCATTTCTCCCCTCTGCTCCCCCCACCCCCCCTCCCCTCCTCAGTTCCACTCAGGTCCTGTTCTGCCTTTATCACTAGTTTTGTTGAAGAAAAGAGACAAGCATAATAAGGAAGACAAAGTGTTTTTGCTAGTTGAGTTAAGGATAGCTATCCAGAAATATTCCTACATTGCTTTCGTGTACACATGTTATGACCCATGTTGATTCATCTCTAACTGAACTTTACCCTGGTTTCTGATCCCCTTCTCATAATAACCTCTGTTGCTTTAAGGTTTCTGTATTAGTTCCTCTCGAGTGGGGACATCAAACACTTTCATGTTTTGGGTTTTTTACCCATTTCTATATCACCCGTAGTATGTGCTGTCCCCTTGGTCCCAGTCCAGTCACATTGCTGCATTTGCCCTAGATCTAGTGTCCACATATGAGGGAGAACATGATTTTTGGTCTTCTGAGCTTGGCTGACCTCACTCAGAATGATGTTCTCTAGTTCCATCCATTTACCTGCAAGTGATTAGATTTCATTCTTCATGGCTGAGTAAAATTCCATTGTGTACAAGTACCACATTTTCTTGATCCATTCATCAATAGTGGGGCATCTTGGTTGTTTCCAAATTTGGCTATTGTGAATAGTGCTGCAAGAAACATGGGTGTGCAGGTGCCTCTGGAGTAACCTATGTTGTATTCCATTGGGTTTATCCCCAGGAGTGGGATTGCTGGATCATATGGCAGGTCTATGTTTAGATTTTAAGAAGTCTCCAAATTTTTTTCCAGAATAGTTGTACCAGCTTGCATTCCCACCAGCAGTGTATGAGGGTTCCTTTTTCCCCACATTCTTGCCAACACTTGGTGGTGGTGGTGTTTTTGATGATGGCTATTCTAACAGGGGTGAGGTGGAATCTTAGTGTGGTTTGAATTTGCATTTCCTTTGTGGCTAGAGATGGTGAGCATTTTTTCATGTGCTTTTTTGCCATTTGAATTTCTTCTTTTTTTTTTTTTGGGTTTCTTAAAGCATGTCATTTTTTTTTTCCTTTTTCTTTTATTATTCATATGTGCATACAAGGCTTGATTCATTTCTCCCCCCTGCCCCCACCCCCTCCCTTACCACCCACTCCGCCCCCTCCCTCTCCCCCCCCAATACCCAGCAGAAACTATTTTGCCCATATTTCTAATTTTGTTGTAGAGAGAGTATAAGCAATAATAGGAAGGAACAAGGGTTTTTGCTGGTTGAGATAAGGATAGCTATACAGGGCATTGACTCACATTGATTTCCTGTGCGTGGGTGTTACCTTCTAGGTTAATTCTTCTTGAACTAACCTTTTCTCTAGTACCTGTTCCCCTTTTCCTATTGGCTTCAGTTGCTTTTATTGAATTTCTTCTTTTGAGAAAGTTCTATTAAGTTCAGTTGCCCATTTCTTAATTGGTTCACTGTTTTTAGGAGAGTTTAGTTTCTTAAGTTCCCTGTATATTCTGGTTATCAGTCCCTTGTCTGATGTATAGCTGGCGCTCTGTGGGTGGTCTCTTCAGTTTATTTATTTATTTATTTATTTCATTTTTCTTTTATTATTCATATGTGCATACAAGGATTGGTTCATTTCTCCCCACTGCCCCCACCCCCTCCCTTACCACCCACTCGGCCCCCTCCCTCTCCCCCCCCAATACCCAGCAGAAACTATTTTGCCCTTATTTCTAATTTTGTTGTAGAGAGAATATCAGCAATGATAGGAAGGAACAAGGGTTTTTGCTGGTTGAGATAAGGATAGCTATACAGGGCATTGACTCACATTGATTTCCTGTGCGTGGGTGTTACCTTCTAGGTTAATTCTTTTTGATCTAACCTTTTCTCTAGTACCTGTTCCCCTTTTCCTATTGGCCTCAGTTGCTTTAAGGTATCTGCTTTAGTTTCTCTGCGTTAAGGGCAACAAACGCTAGCTAATTTTTTAGGTGTCTTACCTATCCTCACCCCTCCCTTGTGTGCTCTCGCTTTTATCATGTGCTCATAGTCCAATCCCCTTGTTGTGTTTAGAGACCATTTCTTTTTTTGTGCAGAAGCCTTTTAATTTTATGAAGTCCCATTTGTCCATCCTTTTTCTTAGTTGCTGGGCTGCTGGGGTTGTATTGAGGAAGTCTTTGCCTATATCTATTAGTTCCAGAGTGTTTTCTGCTCCTTCCTGTAATAACTTCAGAGTTTCAGGTCTGATATTTAGGTCCTTAATTCATTTTGAGTTAATACTAGTACAGGGTGATAAACATGGATCTAGTTTCAGTTTCTTGCAAATGGATAACCACTTTTCCCAGCAACATTTGTTGAAGAGGCTATCTTTTCTCCATCATATATTTTTGGCACCTTTGTCAAAAATGAGGTAGGTATAGTTGTGTGGATTCATATCTGGATCTTCTATTCTGTTCCACTGGTCTTCATGTCTGTTTTTATGCCAGTATCATGCTGTTTTTATTGCTATTGCTTTGTAATATAGTTTGAAGTCGGGTATTGTGATACCTCCAGCATTGCTTTTTTTGCTGAATATTGCCTTGGCTATTTGTTGTCTCTTGTGTTTCCAAATGAACTTTAGAGTAGATTTTTCAATCTCTGTGATGAAAGTCATTGGGATTTTGATGGGAATTGCATTAAACATGTAGATTGCTTTCGGTAGTATAGCCATTTTTACTGTGTTGATTCTACCGATCCATGAGTACGAGAGGTCTTTCCACCTTCTGTAGTCTTCCTTGATCTCTTTCTTCAGGAGTTTGTAATTCTCCTTGTAAAATTCATTCACATCTTTCATTAAGTTTACTCCTAGGTATTTGATTTTTTTGAGGCTATTGTGAATGGAATTGTTTCCATATATTCCTTCTCAGTTTGTTCGTTATTGGTGTATAGAAAAGCTAATGATTTTTGTAAGTTGATTTTATATCCTGTCACCTTACTGTAGCTGTTTATGGTGTTCATGAGTTTTTGAGTAGAGTTTTTTGGGTCTTTAAGGTATAGGATCATATCATCTGCAAATAAGGATAGTTTGACAGTTTCTTTACCTATTTGTATTCCTTTTGTTTCTTCTTCTTGTCTAATTGCTCTGGCTAGAAATTCCAGTACTATGTTGAATAGGAGTGCGGATAGTGGGCACCCTTGTCTTGTTATTGATTTTAGGGAGAATGGTTTCAGTTTTTCACTGTTAAGTATGATGTTGGCTGTAGGTTTGTCATATATAGCCTTTACAATGTTGAGGTACATTCCTTCTATTCCTAGTTTTCTTAGAGCTTTTATCATGAAGTAGTATTAGATCTTGTCAAAGGCGTTTTCTGCATCTACTGAGATGATCAAGTGGTTTTTGTCTTTGCTTCTATTAATGTGCTGTATTACAGTTACAGATTTGCGTATGTTGAACCATCCCTGCATCCCGGGGATGAAGCCTACTTGGCCATGGTGGATGATCTTTTTGATGTTTTGTTGGATTCAGTTTACCATTATTTTATTAAGGATTTTTGCATCGATATTCATTAAGGAATTGGCCTATAATTCTCTTTTTTGGAGGTGTCTTTGTCTGGTTTTGGGATGAGAGTAATATTGGCTTCATAGAATGAGTTAGGCAGTGTTCCTTCCCTTTCTATTTCATGGAACAGTTTAAGGAGGGTTGGTATTAGTTTTTCTTTGAATGTCTAATAGAATTCAGCAGAGAATCCATCAGGTCCTGGACTTTTCTTTTTTGGGAGACTCTTGATTGCTGCTTCAATTTCTTTTTGTGTTATAGATCTATTCTGGTAATTAATATCTTCTTGGTTCGGTTTTGGTTGGTTGTAAGTTTCTAGAAATCTGTCCATTTTTTCAAGATTTTCAAATTTATTAGAGTATAGGTGCTCAAAGTAGTCTCATGATTTCTTGGATTTCTGTGGTGTACTTGTTGTTATCTCCCTTTTTGCATTTCTGATTTTACTGATTTGGGTTTTTTCTTTCCTCATTTTAGTCAGATTTTCCAGGGGTCTGTCAATCTTGTTTATTTTTTCAAAGAACCAGCTTTTTGTTTCATTGATTCTTTGTATGGTTTTTTATGGTTTCTATTTCATTGATTTCAGCCCTTATTTTAATTATTTCTTTCCTTCTGCTTGTTTTGAGATTTGCTTGTTTTTGTTTTTCTAGGAGTTTGAGCTGTAGTATTAGGTCATTGATTTGAGATCTTTCTGTCCTTTTAATATAAACACTCATGGCTATAAACTTGCCTCTCGGGACCGCCTTTGTTGTGTCCCATGTAGGTTGTGTTTTCATTTTCATTGACTTTCAGGAGCCTTTTAATTTCCTCTTGTATTTCATCAATGACCCATTCATCACTGAGCAACGTGTTGTTCAGTTTCCAATTGTTTGCCTGTTTTTTACTGCTGTCTTTGTTGTTGATTTCTAGTTTTAATGCATTGTGGTTAGATAGAATGCATGGGATTATTTCTGTTTTCTTATATTTGCTGAGGCTTGCTTTGTGTCTAGGATATGATCTATTTTGGAGAAGGTTCCATGGGCTGCTGAGAAGAATGTGTATTGTGCAGAAGTTGGATGAAATATTCTGTAGACATCAGCTAGGTCCATTTGATCTCTGGTATGATTTAGTTCTACGATTTCTTTATTGATTTTTTGTTTGGATGACCTATCTATTGGTGATACGGGAGTATTAATTGTCCTACTATCACTGTGTTGGAGCTTATATATGTTTTTAGGTCCTTCAGAGTACGTTTGATGAAATTGGGTGCATTGACGTTGGGTGCATATAGGTTGATAGTTGTTATTTCCTTTTGGTATATTTCCCCTTTTATTAGTATGGAATGTCCTTCTTTGTCTTGTTTGATCAATGTAGGTTTGAAGTCTACTTTGTCCGAGATAAGTATTGCTACTCCTCCTGTTTTCGGGGACCATTGGCTTAGTAAATCTTCTTCCAGCCTTTCACTTTCAACCAGTGCTTATTTCTGTCAATGAGGTGAGTCTTCTGTAGGCAGCAGATTGTTGGCTCTTTCTTTTTAATCCAGTTTGTCAGACAGTGTCTTTTGATGGGGGAATTGAGTCCATTAACATTCAGTGTTGGTATTGATAAATATGTGGTGATCCCTGTCATATAGTTGTCTTTGTTGATTAAGAGTTTGATTGTGTGCAGCTGAATCAGTGTTACTCTTTACTTTCTTGCCTTTTCTTCTCCCATGGTTTGGTATTGCCTGCTCTTTCATGTTTTGTTTGCTTTCATTTTCTGTGTGCTGATTTCCTTGGAGAATCTTTTGTAGTGGTGGCTTGGTGGTCATATATTGTTTTAATTTCTGCTTATCACGGAAGACTTACTGTTCCATCTATTTTGAATGATAGTTTTGCTGGGTAAAGTATCCTAGAATTGAAGTTTTTATTCAGTGCTTGGAAGATCTCACCCCATGCTCTTCTTGCTTTTAGTGTTTCTGTTGAGAAGTCTGCTGTGATTTTGATGGGTTTACTTTTGTATATTATTTGTTTTTTCTCTCTTACAGCTTTCAATATTCTTTCTGTAGTCTCTGTACTTGTTTTAATGATAATATGTTGTGGGGTAGTTCTATTTTGGTCAGGTCTGTTTGGTGTTCTGGAGGCTTCCTATACCTGAATGGGCATAGTTTTCTCTAGATTTGGGAAATTTTCTATTATTCTTTTGTTGAATGTATTACGCATTCCTTTTGTTTGTGCCTCTTCTCCTTCTTCAATGCCCATGATTCTCAGGTTTGGTTTTTTGATAGAGTTAGTGAGTTCTTGCATTTTCTTTTCACAGGTCTTGAGTCATTTAACTAATAGTTCTTCAGTTTTTCATTTAATTGCCATTTCATCTTCAAGTTCTGAGATTCTGTCTTCTGTTTGTTCTATTCTGCTGGAATGGCCCTCCATTTTGTTTTGTATTTCATCCTGGTGGTCGTGGATCTGGTGGCGCGGCCGAGGGTCAGGTATTCTGGCATGGTGTGGGTCTGGAGGCTGGAGGCTGGTGTGGCTGAGGGGCGGGGATCCTGGTGGTATGTGGATCTGATGCAGCCCAAGAGGCGGGAATCCTGCTGTGCCTGGGTCTGGTGTGGGGCTGTGGCCTGGCGCAGCCCGAGGGGCAGAGAGTCGGGCAGAATGGAACAGCGGCTCTGCAGCCATATGGGGTGAGGATTTGGCAGGCTGGCTGTTCTTTTGTTAGATTGTGGTGTGGAGAAAAGTTCCACAATCTAAGTGTTTAGAGTGCCATGTTTTTGACTCTCCCTGGTGCTTTACCTCAACCAGGTGTGTCTCCAGCTTCTCAGCAGGGTCTCTGGGTCAGGAGCTCATGAGGTCTGTGGCTCTGTCTCCATCACCATCTTGGATCTCCTATATTGAGTTCTCAGACCCTCATCTTTTTTTTTTTCTTTTTTTCTTTTATTATTCATATGTGCATACAAGGCTTGGGTCATTTCTCCCCCCTGCCCCCACCCCCTCCCTTACCACCCACTCCACCCCCTCCCTCTCTCCCCCACCCCCTCAATACCCAGCAGAAACTATTTTGCCCTTATTTCTAATTTTGTTGTAGAGAGAGTATAAGCCATAATAGGAAGGAACAAGGGTTTTTGCTGGTTGAGATAAGGATAGCTATACAGGGCATTGACTCACATTGATTTCCTGTGCGTGGGTGTTACCTTCTAGGTTAATTCTTTTTAATCTAACCTTTTCTCTAGTACCTGTTCCCCTTTTCCTATTGGCCTCAGTTGCTTTAAGGTATCTGCTTTAGTTTCTCTGCATTAAGGGCAACAAATGCTAGCTAGTTTTTTAGGTGTCTTACCTATCCTCACCCCTCCCTTGTGTGCTCTCGCTTTTATCATGTGCTCAAAGTCCAATCCCATTGTTGTGTTTGCCCTTGATCTAATGTCCACGTATGAGGGAGAACATACGATTTTTGGTCTTTTGGGCCAGGCTAACCTCACTCAGAATGATGTTCTCCAATTCCATCCATTTACCAGCGAATGATAACATTTCATTCTTCTTCATGGCTGCATAAAGTTCCATTGTGTATAGATACCACATTTTCTTCATCCATTCGCCAGACCCTCATCTTAATCTCCTTCATTCACCCTCCCCTCTCTCACTAGTAACTCCCCATACCACATGCACACACTGTACCTGTTCTACTTTCATTCTCTATCCTTCCCTGCCCTGTACATACACTGTGGTCCAACCCTCAGCCACTACCTTTCCCAGGTTTTCTTGCCTTCTGGCGTCTGACTGGGCTCAGTCAGTTGGAGGCATTAGCAGGAGACTGGAAGGTCGTAGGATAATGAGGTCAGGTGATGGATCCAGCTGTGGTAGTGGGTTCCTAAGCCATTGCTCTTTTAAGGTTTTCTATAACTCCATTCTTTGCTAGGTCTAGTTAACACTGTTTCCTCTTCTTTCAAACTCTAGCCTATGAGTGTTAGTGGCTTCCTGGTACTGTCACCACTTTAAGTGAAAGTAAAAATGCTGGTTTATTTTATCCATAAGTGGTACATATTGGTCCCTAGATGAAAGCCTCTGATTTAAAAAAAAATTGAGAAACTTTTTATTCATTTGTGAGTCTTATTTGTAGTACTAGAGACATATCTAATCCCTCTCTGGGGTGCAGATCATAAACGTACTATAGATGAACCATTTTAATTACTAGTTCTCTCTATTTCCTAATTGGGCTTCCTTGTTTGATTTATTGTGGATCTATTCTATTTTAATGTCATGCAAAAGACAATAATGTTAGGAAAATTTGAGTGTGAATAAGCTAAGGTAGCTTGATAGCAAAGTATCTAAAACATATTTTTAGCTCCTCTACATTTAAACTTTTATTATCTCAATTATGATTTGCATGTCTTTAGTGGGCTTCTGTTAAATTCCATAACTTGAGCACATAAAGATGTCTGTTGCACAGATTATAAAATGATACATTGAACTTTTGTTCTTGGAAATTACATTTCTAAATGCTCATATCAGACACACACATACACACACACACCATTTAACAGGTACAAGTAAGGGCAGTGACACCAATGTCCCTTCCTTTGAAAATTGTAGTTTTAAAATAAAATGCTACTTTTTAAGCCAATTATTTCAAGATCTTTAACCTGATTTCTGAGATTTTTTTCATGGTAAAGTTTCCCTATTTTCTCTCTTCTCTTATATTTGTCCTTAAACTTAGGCAAGAATTTCAAAAGCAGTACCTTAGAATAGTGCTGGAAAAATATGTTGGAATTACATTACTGTTGCTTGGAAGTGTAATTGAACAGTTAACATTTTCATTTGCTTCTTCTGTTAATATTTCTGTTAAGGATAAAACTCCAAAAAGAATTTTCTAATACTTATTTATTCAGGGCAATATAACAGGCCCTGTGCCAGTTAACTGGAATATAAAAATGAAAAGATAAGATTGAGAAGTTTCATAATATTTATGTGTTCTAACATGGTTCAGGCAATTTTATGTAGTGCTTTTCTTGGAAGAAAAAAATTTGGATCATGTTCAGTAAACAAAATTTTGAATCTACTGGGAAAATTAATGATGTTAGTTTTAGGTTCATGGTTAGGTTTGGTTCAAGTATATTTACTGAATGCAAATAAGAAATAGGGTTTATTATTATGGTAGGATATTATGTTATTTAGGATCCAAATTTTTGTTACATGTGGGCACATTTTGTTTTTTTAATCATTCTACATTGTTTGGATGCCAAAATACAGTGTAAAATAGTTATTTTATGTTATATACTCCATAAGAAAAAAGATTAATTTGAAGACATGTTTGTTTTAAGGAAAATTTGAACATGAAGACCTTAAAGTTTTAAAAGCTATAATGGGGTAAGAGATTATGGGTGACTTCCTTTTCCTGAGAAACTATAATTTTATTTTATGATGTATACAAACAAGCAAACAGCACAGTGAGCTGCAATAATAGACTTCAAACCTTAACATTAACAAATTAACAATTGCTAATTTGTCCACAATGTTTTGCTAAATTTTTCTCTATAGGTATTATAATATTTTATACCACCTTAAGAGCTGATTAGGAATATATTTTTAGTTTTTAAGTAATTATATATTTAAGACTTTCATTTGCCTTTAAGGCTGAGAGTTTTTAAAGACTTCTCAAAGTTTAATTAATTTATAAGTAATATTTTGTTGCTATGTTCTTTTTAATAAACATGCCAATTAGAAATTTCATAATCAAGAACTGTCATTTATAGATGCTGGATACTCAAAACACACAAAGTATGAAGAAAGGAAAAAAAACAACTGCTTTGCCTGTTGTGACAGATAAAAGCAAGAACAAGTAATCCCAAAAACATGGGATATAAAATAAAATGATGATGGCAGTGGTTTTCTCCCTTTCATATGCTTTGTTAGGGAAAAACAACTTAGGGGTAAAATGCCACCCAGCATCATATTGCCACATGGTGCTTCTTTTTTGAAAAATCATATCTAAATATGATATAATTTCCTCCAACACTTTCCAGGGAGAGGGTCCCAAAAGGCACATCAACCTGCTTTATGCTCCTAATATTCTATCATGTGCTGGGTGCAGCTGGGGAGAAGTGTCAGCATGTCCATAGTGTCACCAAAACTCTTATGAAAAGTGAGGTCATCTGAACAGTAATCACTTAAAAATCAAATTGTCCTTCATCAAGGTGACTCAAAGCAGTTGCTGTAAGGAGAGACCAGTGCTTACTTCTCTCAGTTTTCCTTTCCCCAGGTGAAACCTTGTGCTGTTTTCTTGGCTTAACAGAATTAACCTTCTCCTTGGATCACTTTACCTGGTTTTTGGAAATTTCAGTGTCTATATCTTTCTGCAGTAAAAACTGCATTTCTTTTGGAGGGTTTCTGGCATGCTGAAGTTCTGTTCTTCCTAAATGTGAGCCACAAGGCATCTCTGGAGCATTATCTTTGATGTTGCCTGTTTGGGAAGCATCATTGAGGGTGAGGATGCAGCTGGTGTCCTGTTAGTCCACCCAGAGTCAGAGAACCTCACACCTAGGAGGGACCCATTCGCCGTCTGCTCCTGTTTGCTCCCAGTCCACTGGATAGTCAAATCTCATTGCCTGTCCTCAGGTGATATGGTACACGCTCTACTTTATCTCATCCATTCAGAATTTGGTTACTCTGTTACAACATTCCTATTTATACCAATTTCAACTTTGTTATCCTTAAGTTCTATGTTTTCCAGTTCTTTTCTGTATATAAAATTAAATAGAACTGAGAAAGGAGTGACTGAAATCCCTCAGGGGCTTCAGAGCTAGGGATAGAGAGGGAAGAAGCTCACATATCTCAGTGTGTAGGCAGGCACAGCTGACACCAGGGCCAGCCAACACTGCCTGTGTCTTTATTTCCCATAAACTCAGTGAACTTCAGGGTTGCACCTGGGACAGCTAACTGTAGCCACAGTTAGCCACCTCAGCAACAGCAGCTTTTTTAGGGGAATACCTCCAAGTCCCCTCTATTCTGATCCCCCTTTTCATTCTTTTCTTCATTTCTTCATTCAACAAATAGTTGTTGAACATCTATCTAAGCTGGTGAGATACAGAATTGAACTAAGTCACTGATCAAATAGAGCCTACTTTTAATAGGAAAAATAGGAATAAACAAAGAAATATATAATGGGTTCAGATAGATGCTATGATGAACACTGGGGTATGATGTGAGGTTCAAGGAAAAGCATTACTAAAATAGAAGGATTTGGACAAAGACTTGAGTAAAGCAAAGGAGAAGCTATTAACCAGGTGGAAAGAAAAGAGCTAGAATTTCTTTTTTATTCTTACATGCAAGAAAGTACATCACTTCATTCCCTGATGATTGGCTCATCTGTCACCACTAATAGTAAATCCAGAATTGTGTGTCATAGCCCTTGCATTCATTTAACACTAAAATATTTGTGTCCCAGAGTACAGTTTATTCAATAGAGAGCATAAAAATGGAATTAAAATGTAGACTTCTGGTTAAAATTGTGATTTTATTTTATTTTGCTTTAGTAGAAGAATAATCTTATTTTTGCCTTTATTCTTATTGTGAATTATCAATCACTTCAGAATTTATACCACCAAAATTGAGAATTAGTATGTGGTTCCTCAATTCATTTGTAAACAAAGTGTCCAATTTGGCTGAGAAAAATTGTTCCAGTGTTTCTTTTCTGTTTAGAATAATACAATGCTCTCTTCTATGTGTTTCATAGAGACCAGTAATGATAAAAATGCAAGAAAATAATACTTATTTCTACCTAGCCTTCTAGTACAGAGTTACCCAGAGGGGGAAACTATTTTTCTGCTAGGTTTTTGTCTTTCCTATAAATTTATTTCTTTAATATTCTTCATGTTCCTTGGGTAGTTCCTATTTCTAATTTTTCTTGTTAAGAGTTTTGATCTCTATTCTAATACTTAGCATTCACTCTACAACTAATTCAGATTTGTAAATAATCACCATCTCACTTAAAGTTTGAAAAGTTAAGGTTTTAATTTTATTGCCATTCCTTTATACTTTATAAGAATTTTGGAACTGATATAAACAAGAATTGTGAAAATACTCTGTCTTGTTTAATCAAATCATTATTTCACATAAATCAGTTGGGTGACATTGTTATTCTGTGTGACGCCCTCCACATTTCCCTGCCAGATCCATTCCCTGCCCTTCCCTTCCTGTGTCCTGAGCTAACCTTCAGCACTGCATTTCCCAGGCCACCGCCCTCTGGCTTCTGGTTGGGCTCAACTAGTGGAGGCCCCAGTAGGAGACTGGAGATTGGAAGGACAGTGAAGTTCAGTGTGTAGTTCTAGCTGTGGCACTTAGTTCCTACAGCCACAAATCCATATAGACAGGGACACTTTCATAGCTCAGCCCTCACTGGTCCCTGGTTAACACAGTTTTCTTCCCTTTTGCCTTCTAGGCAAGAAAAGTTAGTGGTTTCCTGCTAGCACCCTCCCCTGGGTGCCTCACCATTCTTATGGTTACCTTGAACCCTGTCCACGGACAGTGAATAGTCGCTCCATTAAATTACTCTTGGTTAAACTCTTGAGGGAGTGTTCTCTACTTCTGGGGTTCTCTATTTGCTCAAACAAAATATTGGGTATGTTCATGCTTTTGTTATAAACAATTATGTAAAAATTAACAGGAACCCACTGTCAACTTTCAGTGTCAAAAACATGAAAAAGTTCACTTTTAAGTAAAAGTGAATTAAACTGTAATAAGTCTTCTGACAACTGTAAATTTAGCTTGATGCTCCCCAAAGTGCTTCAAATGCATGCTAATATTACAAATTAAATTCTTAGATCAAACTTTGAATAACTCTGGACTCTGGCTCTTTGAACTACTTGGTAATTAAAAAAAATTCCACATTCAAATAAAATGAGAAGGTTGTATGCTGACCAAAAATAACTGTCAAGAATGTTATGTGGATTTTACAGTATAACATCTGTTTCCATAATAAAATTAATTTCCTCTTTCAGATATAGCTATTGGAACTATAAAGAAATGATAGAACTACAACTCTTGTCAATAGTTGCAGGGTAAATTAAAGTAATAATGTATTTCCAATATCCATTTCTTTTAGCTATATAACAACTGACAAATTTTCATCAAGCTGAAGTAAATAATGGTGATTTATTTCATCCATTGGCAATGTATATTAATTCTTAGGTGAAAGATTCTGCTTTAAAAAACTTGGGTACAATATTTTCTTGTTCATCTGTGAAGTTTATTTGGTATACTGGAGCCATTTCTAATCTTTCTCTAGTGTACAGATCATAGAACAATACTGGAGGCAAACCATCTTAAATTACTAATTCTATTGCTTTATTATGTGTCCTTGTTTGTTCTATAGTGTATTTACCTCATTCCAAATGCCACACAACACATGGTAGTGTTAGACAGCATTTCAGTGTAAACAAATTTATGCAGTTTTCCAAAGAAGCATAAAATAATTGTTTTCCACCTTCTCTATTTATAAATTTATTATCTATTATTTCTTCATGTCTTTGGTGGGCTTCCATTAACTCTCATGACGTGAACTTATAGTGATGTCTTTTTCACAGATTAGCTATTGGAGCAGTAAGCTTGTATACGCAAATGATAGTCTTAAATGCTCAGATCAGTTACCAGCTCCTCTCCCCCATAAAATTAATAGTAATAATTAAAGGCCATCAATAGCAGTTTTCCTTTCCTTAAAAATGAAAATTTAAAGTAAAAATGATATTTTATTCTTTTAAGCAAGTATTTCACACTATTATCTTACTTGGTTTCTAGATTTTTGAAGGTGAAATCTCCAAATACCCCCAATTCTCCTATCCTTGTCCTTACACTGAAGCACAAATTTACAAAGCAATATCTCACAATGTTTCTGG
This sequence comes from Castor canadensis, assembly GCF_047511655.1. Taxonomy (NCBI): domain Eukaryota; kingdom Metazoa; phylum Chordata; class Mammalia; order Rodentia; family Castoridae; genus Castor; species Castor canadensis. Next base: position 65,923,949 of record NC_133398.1, read on the forward strand.
AAAATTGCATTATACTGATGATTATTAAACATGTTGATATTTTCATTTGCTTCTTCATGTTCGTGTTTATGTTAAGGATAGAACTCCAAAGAGAATATTTTAATAGTGACTTATGTACTCAGTGCTTACTAACTAGTTAAAATCTACCAGCTCTTGCACTAGTTATTGACATAAAGATGAAAAGACAAGGTTGGGTGCTTTTATAATATTTATTTATATGTTTTTGTGGTTCAAATAATTTCACATATTTTTCTTGGAAGAAGAATTATTTGGATCATGCTTAACAAACAAAAATTTTGTGTTTTCTTTGTATCTATTTCGTAACTTAGCAATGTTAGTTTTAAGATCATGAGTAGGATCAGTTCAAGTATATGTACCAAAGGCAAGTTACAAATATGGGAGCCACAGGCGAGGGATTTATTTTGTTATGATGATAAAATTATATCACTGTCTGAATTTTTGTTACAGATGGACACATCACTTGATTTTTAAAATCATTGTATGTGACTTGGATGTCAAATTATAGTATAAAATAATTATTTTTAGTTATGCATCCCCAAATTTGCAGCCATATTTGTTTTGAAGAAATTTTGAACACGGAAACCTCAAAACAATTATACTGAGTGAGTGATTATGGAGTTTTTTTCTTCTCTTGGGAAATCTTTCTCAAATTATGTGTTCTTTTCAGTATGTACAAACAAATAAACAACAAGCACAATGAGAAATATAGCTGTAATACCCATGCTTTAAGATTAGCAACTTCTAATCTACCCTAAATTCTATGTCATTCATATTCTATTGTGGGGTGGGTACAGTGAGGGAGAAATGCCAGCACATTCAGATCTTTATCAAACTGAAAACATAGTGCACCTTAATATTAAGTACTTAAAAATTAAATTGTTGTCTGTGAACTTCCTTCATGAGAAGCCTGGTGCCATTTCCTTGGCTTAACAGAGCTGTAAAGCGTTACTTCTGATATATCCCCTTTGCAAATGGTGATGGTGGTGGTGGTGATGGTGGAAAGTGAGAATGCAGCTATTGGCCTATCAGGTCAGAGTCAGAGAATGCCACACTTCCTTCTTGTCTACTCTTTCTCTCCTATTCTCCCTCCCTTCCTTCCTAGGAAGAAGTTGAGACCTAAGTCAAGTAAGGGGAGAGTCTTGTGCAAGATGGAAGGCAGCAAGTGTAGTTACTTTTATCATCTTACATGGAATAAAATACACTAACTCATTCCCTGATGGGTTGGTACATCTGTTACCACTAATAGGAAGCCCTCAGTTTTGTATTATAGCCTTCACATCCATACTTAGCCTAAAATATTTGATTCCAGTGTAGAAGTTTCATAGAGAAAATAAAATTAGGACTTAATTTTAAATTTTAATTTTTTATTATTAAAATTGTGATTTAGTAGAATATCTTTTTCCTTTGATTCTTTTGTAATGTGTGAATCACTTTGAAATGTACAGTATTAAGATGAGAATTATCTTTTCATATATGATAATTTCTTTTTCTCAATCTACACCTTCATTCACTTGCTAGTACAACATGCCCACCCTATATGAATAGAATGTTGCTTATGATACCAGAAAAACGTTACAGAAGCATTCCAACCCATGTGCTGCCATCTTCCATGGGTGTCTTGCAATATCCATTCATTCAACTCACATTTATTGAGCATTTACAGAGTGTTCAACTCCTCTAGAAGCAAGTACAGCAATTCAAACATGACAAAAGCAGCGTCCTCATTCCTCACAATGGGGCAGAATAGTCTGACATCCAAGTCACATGAGGAAAGACTACTCTTTAGGAAATGGAAGGAGGTGATTTTCTCAAGTCCTACACTGATCAGTAGAGACTGACCCTCCAAAGAATATATCGTCACAGACCCTGAGCCATACTCACACAATTAGGGTGGACTTTGGTCCCATACTGGGTCATCGAATGACTGAGCAGCCTGTTAATGCCAGTAGAGGACTTGAAACCATGTGATCATTAAGAGGAGAATGATTTTGTGATCCCTCAACTCACTGTAAAAGAAGATTTATACTTGGACAAGGTAAACTGTTTCAATCTCTGTTGTACTTGTAGTTATCCATAGTTTTTTGTTTGTTTTTATTTTTTATAGTAAAATACATATAACAAATTAGTCATCTAAAATATTTTTAAGTGTCCAGCCCAGAAACATTAAGTACATTCATATTGTTGAACAAAACAATTATCACTGCCTTCTGTTTCCAAAACTTTCATCATCCTAAGCTGAAACTCTGTATCCATTAAGCAATCATTCCCATTTCCCCCTCCCCTCAGCACCTAACAACCACCATCCCACCCTGTGTATCCATGAATTTGACTACTCTATCTCATATGAGTAAAATTCTACAGTGTTTGTCTTTTTTGTGTCTGACTTTCTCTTAGCATAATGTCCTCAAGGTGAATTCATGTTGCAGTGTATGTCAGAATTTCCTTCCTTATTGAAACCACAATGTTCCATTATGTGATATAACACATTTAGTTTATCATCCATCCATCGACGAGTATTGAATTTCTTCCACTTGTTGATTATTGTGAATAGTGTTGCTGTAACCATGAATGTAGAAATGGTCAAGCCTCTATACTTTATCTTTTTTTGGTAACTATCCAATAATGGAATTGCTGGATCATATGGCAGTTCCATTTTATTGTTGTTGTTTTGATGAATAGACATACATAGCAGTTTCACTAGCCAGTATTACACTAGTTAATATTCCCACCAGCAGAGGTCATCATAATCTCATCAACACTTGTTCTGTTTTAACAAGTTAATGATTGTGTGGTACTGGATTGACATGATATCTCACTATGGTAGATTATTGACTTTTATGTTTATTTTATATCCTGTTACACTGGTAGATCTTGGCATTTGTTTATTATCTCAGATTTTCCAGGTGGAATATCATCTACAAATACAAATAGTGTGACTTTTTCTTGTTTTGGAGGGGGAATCTCTTTAATTATATATATAATGATTTTAATAGTGCTGTGGAACAGTTACCATGCACCAAACACTGTTCTAAGAACTGCGTATGCATTGATGTAATCCTCGCAGAACTCCCGTGGGAAATGGATCCTATCATCCCATTGTACAGAGAGTTTTAAAAATGTGCCCAGAATCAGATCAAAATAAATTATAGAGTCATGATTCAAACACAGTCTGTCTGGATTCTCAGTCTGTACTCCTCAGCCACAGACCATTCTATGAAAGTGATGTTCACTTCCCTGAAGTATCGTCCCCTATTTTCCTTCTCTTTCTTCTTTGGCACTGAACTCTTGGAGTTTCTCAGCTCATGTTTCCAATGTACAAATTACCTATGCCAATTTTCACCTGAAATTTCTTTCGATTTTTAAATTCTAGTGTGAATGATTGCCATTTGAAAAAAATTTTTTTCTGTTCTTGTTTTAGGGCATTAAATCTTCAAATCTCCCTGATAGTTACTTATTTTACAAGTTTCACATGTTAATGTAACTACCGTTATTTCTTTAGTAACTAGCTAAAGTTACTAAAGTAACTTTAAGTTTGATAATCCATCTTTCAAATGTTTATGTTTATTCAAACATAGATTCAATGAAATATCTGCTTGTATGGTATATTTCCCCAATCTTTATAGAAATTACTAATTGCTCATCTCGTTTTTTCATTTTTATTAGAATATATTCATTGTACAGTGTGGTTTCATTATGACAATTTTGAATAGACTTACTTAGTACATTGGTTAGATCACCCCCACCACTAACTACTCATCTCTTTTTTTCCCTTTTATTGTTGTGCTGAGTGGGGGTACATTGTGGCATTTACACAGGTTCTTACAATGTATCAAATGTATCATACATAAATTCATCCACTCTACTGTTCTTTATTCCCCCCTCCCCAGATTCCTGGAGTAGTTTCAACAGGTACCATTTTTGCATTTGCATACATGTGTAGACATTTTTTGCATCATATTCACCCTCCTACCCTCTTTCCCCTTCACTGGTGCCAGCCCTCCACCCTGGGCAGGACTTTTTCTGCCCCCCTGTTCTCTGATTTTGTGGAAGAAAAAAGAAAAAATGACATTTTTGCTTGTTTGAGATAAAGGTAGCTACACAGGGATTTTCCTTGTGATATTTCTATGGATATATGTCTTATAACCCTAATTGGTTTATATCCTCTTATTTTCTTCATTCTACCTTAGTCCCTTTCTTATGGTAGTTTCAGTTGGTTTAAGACTTCTATATTCATTCTTGTATAGAGAGTATATCACCCATATTCAAGTTCTTAGTTTTCCTACCCCTCCTGTGTGTGACCTCCCTTTGGTGTGACCAGTGTTTCGTAATAGTGCTACATTTGTATTAGGTCTATATTCCACATATGAAGAGAGAACATGGAGCTTCTGGCCTTCTGAACCTGGCTAACTTCCCTCAAGATAAGCTTTCTGTTTATAGATGCCCTTCTTTGAATATTTGGAAATAAAGTTAACATACAAAGCTGAGCTAAGTCTATGAAGAGCTAGCACTTAGCATTTGAGAAACAGCTTATTCTTTTCTGGAACATCTTCCTTCAATTACCCTCAGCTTCATGACCATGCCAGGTAACCTAGCATCAGTTTGATTTTATGAATAAATAAAGATAAATATTTTTCCTCTTTTTCAGTCCTCTCCTATTTTAAGAAGACAAATTTTTCCTCAAAATGTTCAGTTCCAATCTTGTTCTCACTTATCCCTTAGAGATTGATTGAAAGTAAGAAAAAGGACTGTCTCACAGGATAGTCTTTTAAAAAGGAACCCAAGTTGGGGACCTGTGGCTCATGCCTGTAATCCTAGCTATTTGGGAGGATGAGATTGGGAATCATGGTTCAAGACCAGGTAGACAAAAAGTTAGCAAGACCCTATCTCAATCAATAGCTGGGTATGGTGGAGTGTACCTGTAATTCCGTGTGGACAGGAAGAGTAAAATAGGAGGAGTTTGGTTCAGGATGGCCTGGGCAAAAAGAGAGACTGTCCCCAAAATAACCAGAGCAAAAAGGGCTGGAGTCATGGCTCCAGTGGTAAAGCACCTGCCTAACAAGTGTGAAGCCCTGAGTTCAAACCACAGTACCACAAAATAAAAGCCATTGCCCTGGCCCCTGAGCCAGGCAGTGGAGTTTTCAAGGTACTCGCCTGAGCCCTTCAGCTACTCATATCTGCTGCTTCTTGCACTTTGCCTTCCTTTTCTTCATCGTCTCCAAGAGGTGGGAGGTTGGCATATGTCTTCTTAGAGGGATTTTCATTCTTATATTTCTACACTCTACATTCATTTGTGAGAACTTCTGTTTCTTCCAGGACTTTTGTTCTGATTCTCCACATTCCAGTTTCTCATTTATTTCCTGTGTGACTGAAGTGCATTTTTGCTTTGCAGGTTCTTGTACCACCTCACTGTGGTGAGTTTGCCTTTCCTTTGAGATAATTTTTCTTCCTTCACAAATCATTTTCTTGATTCCAGGGTGATTTACCATCCCTCCTAAGGGTCTCTGAGCACCTGCAGGTCATAGGCTGACAGAAGCTTGTGGAAATGCCACCTGGGTCTCTGGAGCAGAGGACATGGAGCCAGAGCTTGGTGGACAGCAGAGGCTCTGCCAGATTGCAGTTATCTATAGTTATATCTGATTATCCATAGCAGGCTTCCATCCGTTGCTTTTGGACAACAATGATGGAAATGCAGCAAAATAATACTTACTCCCACCCACTCTTCCAGTTCAGAAGTCTCACACAAAAAAGCTGGCATATGGGGCTGTACACCTGTCATCCCAGCTTCATAAGAAGCATAAGTAGGAGGACTGTAGTTTAGGCTGGCTGGGGTAAAAACATGAGATCCTATAAGACCCTACCAGAAAAACAACCAAAGCAAAACGGGCCGTGGGCATGGTTTAAGTGGTAAAACATCTGCCTAGCAAGCGTGAGGCCCTGAGCTCAAATCCCAGTACAAAACCCAAAGTGTTACATTAAAGAATGCACCCTGATGCATTTCTTGATAGTGTCTGACTGAATAGAAAGAAATCCACATCAGTCAATGTTTATGTGAAGATGCCTTGGGAAAATTAAAACTATGCAAATTAGGGCTAAGAAATCACATCTCCATTTGAGTCTTAGTACACATTCCACAAGACAGGCTTCCAAATTATAAAGCTGTTACACAGATCAGAGTACAATGTCAAGTAGTGAATAGAGATCATTATATAAATCATTATAGAGATTTAGAAATCATTATATAAAGGAATGTGTACTATTTAAAGAGGTTCTTTTTATTGTTGTGCTGGGTGGGGGTACATTGTGGCATTTACAAAAGTTCTTACAATGTATCAAATATGTCATACTTGAATTCACCCTCTCCATCATTCTCCTTTATCTTCCCCTACTCCCATTGCTGGAAGGGTTTCAACAGGTATCATTTTTGCATTTACATACATGTGTACACATTTTTGCACCATATTCACTCTTCTAGCCCCTTTCCTCATCACCTCCCCCCTCTCACTGGTACCAACCACCCCCAAGGCAGAACCTGTTCTGCCCTCCTGTCCTCCAATTTTGTAGAAGAAAAAAGAAAAAAAATTAACATTTTTGCTTGTTTGAGATAAAGATATTTCACAGGGAATTTCCTTGTGATATTTCCATGGATATATGTATTATAACCCCAATTGGTTCATCTTCTCTATTTTTCTTAATTCCATCTTAGTCCCTTTCTTATGGTGGTTTCAGCCAGTTTCTGTATTCCTTCTTGCAGAGACAGTATATCAACCATATTCATCTTAGTTTCCTTCTTTTACTCTACCCTTCTGGTATGTGACCTCCTCCTAGTGTGATAAGTTTTTCATAATATTGCTGTAATTGTATTACGTCTATATTTCACATATGAGAGAGAACATGCAGCTTTTGGCCTTCTGAGCCTGGATAACTTCACGTAAGATGCTGTTCTCCAGTTCTGTCCACTTACCCGCAGAGACAAAATTTCATTCTTCTTAGTGGCTGAGTAAAATTCCATTGTGTATAAATACCACATTTTCTTTATCCATTCTTCAGCAGTGGGGCATCTTGGCTGTTTCCACATCTTAGCTATTGTGAATAATGCTGCAATAAACATGGGCGTGCAGGTGCCTTTGTTGTAACCTGACTCACATTCCTTCAGGTATATCCCTAGGAGTGGAATTACTGGATCATATGGCATACTGGATCCTAGTTTTAGTGTTTTAAGGAGCTTCCGTGCTGTTTTCCATAGAGGTTCTTAAGTTTAATGTTTTCTTTCATCTGCTTTTATGTTATTTTCTATTATACGAGTCCATACCTCCCTAGTATGGACTAGTGAATGTTGCTCTTACGTCCTAATTAATTTTTCTCTGTGACTCTTCAAAGTTATCTACAAAGAGAGGGTCATAACTCCTGCCCTGACTTTTAGTGGCATCAGGATGAAGCAGTTGGTTTGATTATACCCTTGGGAATTATAATAAAAAGTTAATATCCAGCTTCAATGTAATGATCACATAGGGAATATTCATTTTTCAGTTTCACATTTCTATATCTTGTATCAGTAACCTTATCTAAGCTTACTAAAAGTCTATCAGCATAACATATTTGTGCTTACACTTAACTACCATTAGTTCTACTGTTTATGAAATTTGAGAAGGCATAAAAATCCCAACTATTGTATACTGTTCCTATTTGAACACAATATTTCTTTAAGTTTATTGTAACAAAATCTTTTACACAGTAAGGAAAATCTTAGTGTAATGTTTTGAGTATGATGTTTTGTTGTCACAATAGTTTATAGAACAAAAATGTCTCAGAATAGCCTTACTACAAGCCTTGTAAAAAAGTGGAGGACATATGAATATTTTTATTAGACTAGCCTTTTTGCTATCAATCTTAGAACTCTTTAAAGTGGAAATCCTTTTGGAACCTACCAATTTAAAAACCCTTAGTTTTACTTCGATTTCTTTTTTTTTTTTGGCAGTACTAGGGTTTGAACTTAGGGCCTCACACTTGCTAGGTAGGTGTGCTACTCAGCCCCAGATATGATTTTTGGAGAAGAGGAGGGGATCAGGAGGAGAGGAAGAGGAAGGCAATGGAAGGGAATGGGGGTAGATATGATCAAAATATGTTATGCACACATATGAAATTGTCACAGTGAAACCCATTACTCTGTATAATTAATATGCACTAATAATAATAAAAGAAAGGAATAGAAACATGAGCATAAACTAGTTAAAAAATCTGGATTCCAAATAAAATAGTAGATTAAAAATTGAGATCATCTATTCTATTATCTATAATTCCCTTTGAGAAAGTATGTATCACCTGTTGCTATGTAAAAGTGAGGTTAATATTGACAGACCTTATTAAAGTATAGAAGAGTGGTGGTACTAAGAGAGTAATGTTAGTGTTTAATACTCTTACCTTACTGAGATTTTGTAGATATATTATGAAACCCACACCTCTCGTGGCCTGCTTGAGCTTGTCCTAGAAACCTAACTGAGGGTGACAGGAGATGCAGAAAGGACAACAGACAGAAGACAAAACATGCATAAAGCTGGGGCCAGGTAGGCTGTGTGCTCGGATGGAGACACACCAGCATCCCCCACCTCCAGTGAATTTATTGTATACAGTAGCGACACGTGGCAGAGAGGCATTTCTCTGGGGAGGGGGCGTGACACCATGATCCTCAGGAACAGGAGGAGCCTGTGACAGCTTCTCTCTGAACATAAACGTCTTAGGAAAAACAGCTGTACTGCATCTTGCCCACTTCTGCAGCTGAGGCTGTGCCAGTCAAGCATGCAATCTATTGGGCATAACTAGGCTTGGTCCCTTCTGCGGTTTGGGGCTGTGCCAAACTCAAACATGCAGCTTATTCAGTACACCTGTCAGCTCCCACCACACACCTTTCACAGCAATTATGTTAAAAATCAGGAGATGTAAGAAATATGTAGACGTTTTCAAATTGTATTTCATACTATTGTGAGATGTCCATTGTTCAAAGCAGCGGTTCTTATTTTTATGTCAATGGAAGGAGGCGATAAAAAAGGATGTTTCCAGCTCCACTCCGCTCTCTGAGGAAGAAGAGGAAAGTTACTGAGTGAAGTCTTATATAATGCTGCAAATAATGCAGAAATTTTAATAAAAGGACATGCCCCTGATACTAATAATAGTTTTTACCGAGTGCTTATTAAATGTCACTCATTAGTCTGAACATTTTATGTATTTATTTCACTTCATGATAATCCAGTAAGGAGATCCAATTATTATTCTCATTTTATAGATAAGGTAACTGAAGGTTGCTGAAGAATCTTACAGTTGGTAGTCATCCAGCTAATCTGTAGTGGGGGCAAGACTCAAAGCAGGTGTCTGACTATAGGATTAGAATATTTGTCTGTTTCTGCTTCAAATGTTTATTCATGAAACATATACAAAAGCAGAGGCATTAACTAATATGAGAATGTGAGTTAACCTTAAATAATTTGGCTTATGAATAACCATGTTTTTATTATACAGTAAGAATAAGGTTACTAGAAAGTGTGTAGAGAAATTTTAAGATAACATATAGAATAAGATGTGAAAATAAAAAGTACTTCTTTCCAGGATTTCTTGTCAATGGCAATTCATTTATGTGAGTATATTAACCTTAAACAACTAATCAGAATTATGATAGTATCTTAGTTGAGAACATCTACTACAACTTGACAAGTATTACTTAATTTATCTTAAGAGCACATCCCTGTAATAGTCCTTAAGAGAGAAAATGATATAGCTATTACTATAATATCTTAATTTTAAGTGGAAAAAACTCAAAGGCACAGAATAATCGAGATTTTTCATGTATGACTAGCATGCTTAAGGCTTGATTTGATTAAACATTAATTCCGCAGTGAGATTTGCTGCCTCACACTTTCCCCATTTGGTTCTTAGTACAAATATCAGCCTAGGATTGTCCAGGTGAGAGTAACATGCCTTCCTCCCACCTCTACACAGTAGCAGTGGGGAAGGGGATGTTTGTCCAAATTACCTGTGGGGCTTTTGCAACCAACACTCCTTCACAGTGGACCTAGTAAGTCACCAGTTCCAGCGTATCTTGGCTTGCTAAAAGTTTGAGGATAATTGAGCTACACAAAGCATGAATAGGATTGAACATATCAGGACACCCGTGGGGCTGTGTGTTTTGTTTCTTCGTTCAACCACAGTGAAGGGACAGCCTTACTCTTTTCAAGGCCACAAAACGTACCTTTGCTTTCTGGAGGACAGTGTCCAGAATCTCTGCCACTGACCACAGGGCGAAGTGGAGAAAGCAGAGCTGCATCTACACCAGTTTATCACTGCTTCTGACCAAAGGCTCTAAGAAACGGTCAATGTGGCATCATCATCTTTGTACCCAAGCGCACAGCTCATTACACGTGACTATTAGCTTTGTGGTATCTTCTGATATGAATCCAAAGTGTGCTACACTCAGAAGAAACATTGTGATAACCTAGACGAAGCTTGTATTGCAGCAGTTTATGACTTCCTTCTCTTATCTGTTTTAACAAACCCCAGTCAATGTTTTTGAGTATCTTGCTTGTTTTCTATTCCACTCTGCAAAACAAAAATGATATAAATTGAAATTTCTTTAAAGATAAGTAATTCTGTGTTGATTTAGTGCAAATCAAAAACATATTCCATAATGGTAGCTTCAAACCAGTGATTTTAGTAATTTTTTTTCTTTTATTCATATGTGCATACAATGTTTGGGTCATTTAGTAATGTTAATGATGCTTTAAATACACACAAATACATATTCTAGGCAAGTTTTTAAGATCTGTTGTGGCCAACATCAGTTCAGCAAAGTATTTTGCTGTCTGTTGGGTTGTGCTATGTATTCTCTAATTTTTCTTCTTAGAAATTCCGCTGCATTTTTCTTTAAAAGGGAGAGACCCAACAGTACAAAAGAATAAGTGTCCCAACTGTTACAATTTTCTGACAGTTGACAATTATGTTAGTAAATAGAACTATAAAAAAGATTTAGTTACCATGTGTGTGTGTGTGTGTGTGTGTGTGTGTGTGTGTGTTTTCAAGACAGGGTATACCCTACTGGCCTTGAACTTGTGATCCTCCTTCCTCATGTTCAGAGATTCTGAGTGCTAGGATTACAGGCTTGTGCCAGCATGCTCAGCAATCTTTGCATATATTCACACCTGTCATTTTTATAACAAATTATGAGATTGGCAATATTATTATTCTCATTTTGTAGATGAGGAAAATAAAGCACAGAAAATTTAAGTAGTACTCCTGTTTCCCCAAAGAGACATTTATCACGGAATTGGGTAGTCTTTAAACTATAAAACAGGCCAAGAAAACAATTCCTCTATGAGCTTCAAGATCAGGGTGATGGAGGGCTAGGCTTGTTCCCTGAAGCTGTTCGAAATGGGGAGAAGATCCTTTCTACTTGCTCATTTTAAGCCAAAATTTCAAGGGCTGAGAAAAGGGCAAAAGAGACAGCCAGTTTGTGACCTTTTCTTTTCTTCAATGCAAAAATGTGACCTCTTGCCAAGAATCATGAGATCATGTATATTTTTATGCATATTCTGTATATATCCTGTGACTATTGAGTGCTTCTTCCTCTGTGTCAGGAGCAGCTTTAGATATTTACTAGTCAACAATAAACTTGCAATGTTTGAGAAGCTCATCTCACCTAATTTCTCAGCACTTTTTTACACAGTTGATCAGTCTTCACTTCCTCCTTGAAAAACACTCCTCAGCTGTCTCTGGGAAATCATGCTTCATGGTTGTCCTCCCACCTCCCTGACCATGCCATACAAATATTTTGTAATGGCCAATAAGCATGCTTGCCTTTTTCTCTTGAAAGAGAACTTTCTCTGTTTTCCAAGGCTTTTGCTATACAAATATCTTTGAAAATACATTCTAGAAGAAAGGTTGTCAGTGCTTTTATTTGCAAGACATACAGAAATGTGAGACACTTGGAGAACTGCCTCTCAATAACATCCGTGTACTTCAGATCACAAATTCAGGCAGCCTTCTTTTCCCTTCCACCACTTCTGTTTTGGGATTTCCTCCTTTCCTATGAGACTTATCACATAGCAGACCCTATTCTTTGTTTTCTGTAAAATAAATACATAGGTACTTCCTCTAAAAGGTCTTTTTTCAACTCAAATAAGCAAGCATATGGAAAGTAAAAGAAAGAGTAAGTTATGAAAGTTGAAGAAATTAAAAAATTCTCATAATAGTAATTTGTTGTTCTAATTTATAGACCTAAAAGCAGGTGTTAAAATGTAACTTTGTACTGTTACATAAATAACCACCATGTCATTTCTTTTCTCAAAAGCTTCTACAGGTTTTCAGTATCAATAGTAACAAGATGTGGAGTACAAAGTCCTGTAGTATCATACTTGATCTGCTCTCCCCATCACATTGCCCCCCATTTGATCTCATCTCTCCATTTGCAGCCTCATTTTTCCTTGATTTGGCTGGTACAGTTGATGTTCTTGTTAAGTAAAGATACGAGCAATGCCAAACATCAGAGGGAAAATTAATTTATATGCCCAAATCGTCATATTTTCATTTGTGAATTTTGGTACTAGGCCTTAGGGGATAGGAAAAAAAATCATATTAATTAGGCACCTTCTTTGTGCCAGGAGTTAGGGTGCATCTTCTAATTCTGTTTATTGTGTGGGTAATGATGGTTATATTTTGCATGATTAGTTAAGAGGTACCTCTAATTGTGTCTCAATTTAATTCATAATAATCTTAGATTTATTCATGACATGCTTATACATGACCAGTCTTCTTTCATAATATATCTATACAGTTTGTTTTTTCTTCCACAGATGATTCAGAATAAATACATACGTTGTCTCCATAGTGGCTAAGTTCTGATATGAATAAAAAATTTAAGTAAGCACTTAGACTTCTCCTGCTGAGTGCAAGTCCCAGACTATCATTATTGTCCTGGTGGGATTTTAGTCTTTATGGCCAATCATTTCTCATGAACGGTAGTATGCACCATTGATTTCTTCCTTTTTTGCTAATAGAACTTCTAAATAGTGGGAGTACAAATTATTTTTATCAACTTTATCTAAAATCTCATAAAGATCACTGATTTATCAGATAGAATTTAAAATTTCCCCAATGCTTTGATACCCATCTGTTGTCATGTACGCTCAGCCCCCTCTCCCAGTATCTCTAGGGCTTTCACTTTTACAGGCTCTCCCTAAATGGTCACCTTTACTTCCATCCCTTTAATCAATAGATACAGACTAGAAATTCCTAACCTACAAGCCTGAGCCTAAAAGTCATCTGCCTCACTGCCAATGAAGCCAGGACCATCAAGACTGGCTCTGCACAATGACTGGCACCTTCAGGAATGGAGCAGTGGAATGTCTCTGTGTAAATGATTGTCTCCACTTATGGACTTCCAAGATCCTAAAAAATGAGCACATCTAAAGAGGAACTCATCATCTTGTGATCACTCTTGCTCTTCCCCTATTGTCTGTCTCAGCAAATGTCACTTGTACTCACCAGCTGATCAAACTAGTATTTGAGGAGTGTATTTGTTTCCTAGGACTGCCTTAACCAACTTGTAGATTTTAAACAGCAGAAGCTTATTCTTTCACAGTTTTGGAGGCCAGAAGTCCAAAAATTAAGGTGTGCCAGCAGGACCATGTCCCCTCCAAAAGATCCAGGGAGAATCCTTTGCTTCTTCCAGCTTCTGTTCCAGGTGTTCCTAGGCTTGTGGTCACATCACTCCAGTATCTGCTCCTTTCTCATATGACTTCTCCTTTTCCCTGTAGGTCTACTCTGTATGTCTTTTTTTAAAAGGTTACTTGTCATTGGATTTAAAAATCCCTGGAATAATCCAGGATGATATCATCTCGAGATGAGCCACATTTCTCCTCCTCTTCTTCTCCTTCTCCTTCTTCCTCTTCCTCTTCTTCCTCTTCTTCTTCTTCTCCTCCTCCTCCTACCCCTCCTCCTCCTTTGACACAGGGTCTCACTGTGTGGCTCAGGCTGGCCTTAAACTCACAATCCTCCTGCATTTGCCTCCTGAGTGCTGGGATTTTAGGCATGTACCACTATACCTGCTCATCTCAAAATTCTTAGCTCAATTACATCTGCGAAGATTCCTTTTCTAAATAAAGTCACATTCTTAGGCTCCAAGGTTAGGATGTGCACATATCTTTTGGGGATGCCACCATTCACCCCATTACAGCCCTTACTCTTTTCCTTTCCTTCTTCCCCTACATTCCAAGTTCCCAACATTTCCTATTGATTGTATGCCTTTTGGAGCTGCTCATTTACTTCTTTCCTTCTCTATTATCCTGCTTCAGTGCAACATCAACTCTGCCTGTCCACTGTGTTAGTAGTTCTACCTGTATTCAGTGCTGTTTCTCTGTATTCTATTCCACACAGAGCAGCAGAGACCTTTTCAGAATGCAGATCTGATGATGTCACTGGTCTGTTTAACAGTCTCTTTGGTGGCTTCTCATGAAGTTCAACATCTTCATCATAGCCTTGAAAATCTGAAGCATCCAGCCTGCCCTCTTTTCTTTGTCACTTTTTGTGTTTTCTTTGGTAACCAACACAGAATTTATTTCATTTCATCAAATTCTCTGTGCTTTCACTTCTCTTCTGGCTTTAACCCATTATGTTCCCTCTGCCTGAAATGTTCTCTAACTGCCCATTCCTCATTTCACCTCCATTTGTCTAGCTAACTTCTCCTACAGGTCTTTTCAGGGTCAACTTCATTTCTTAATGGAGGCTTCCTAGGACCCCTATCTCTGACATGCACCCTCATAGTGCCCTCAAATGTGGCACTCCTCTGCCTCTACTAGATCTTGGTGTCTGTGAAGGAAGGAACTGTCTTCTGCCCATAGCACTCTGAGAGAGCCTAGCTTGTGGTGGGTGCTCTATAAATAAATGGCAAATAAGTAAATATATGAATTGTCTTCAAAAGTACTTTATTTTCCAGTGACATAGGAATAAATTTGAATGCCTCCATTTTGAGAGGAAAAAAAAGAAAGTTATGAAGTTAGTATTTATCCAGGTTGCACATTTTCAGAAGCTTGGAATGACTACTGAGTCTTATGACAGGGCAATTAGGCCAAGGGAGGAGAGCCTTGCACCTGGGAGCTGGTTTAGGGAAGGAGGCTGTGCCTTGGACCAAACTTTCTTTCATGATTGTTGTCGCCCTGCAATTAGGCACAATTCAAAGATCTGCTCGGAAATTTCACTTATTCACTTACTCTGATGGTTTTTTTTTTAGTTTGTATATTTTTAAAAACTACAATGTTTGTTTCAGCTTCCAAACAACAGTCCCACTACACAGGGAAAACAAGCGAGGAGTCTGCTCTCCCTCTTGACTCCAGTTTCATTCCCTTCTGAGAAGTGACCCCTTTAAGCTTGTTTTAATCTTCTCTGTATTTACAGATGTGCATATCAGGATTGGATTCAGATCATTAGAGACCCTAACCCCTGAATAGATTAAGGTATCTCGACAATCCCAAGAGAAACTAAAACTCAGAGTGATATTAGCTATAACATTGATGCAAGAAAATACATTTAAGTTTTTTCTATGATGATTACTGAAATAATTTTTAAAAAATATTAAATTACTTTCCAAATGTTTGCTTTTCTCCTTTTGGGATGTGTTCTTCTTTCTTAGTACCCCAAACATCTGCTTCTTTGCCTATGGGGCACTCTGGCCCTGTGTATTTTATGAAAAATGGGTGGGGTAGGTTTCTGTTTCATTTTTACATACATAGAATCATATAACATATCTGTTCTGCAACTTGATTTTTGTAACCTAATGGTATACAAATACATTTATATCATTGTATTCCATGGCATTACATATAGATCAAATGCCATATCAGGAAACAATCTACCCCTGTATACTTTATACCTGATGGTGTGGTGGTAGTGGTGGGGTAGGTATGTTGTTAAGAGTGTGGGTTTGAATCAGCTTCTTAGGTTTCAAATTCAAGTTCTGCTGCTCAGCGTATGTGACCACAAGAAAGTTATATAAGATGGAGATAATTCATTCAGTGCAAAGTATTTATTGTGTACCTATTTTACTGTGTCATCACTATTCTAGTATTCTAGGTTGTCAAGGTTATAGCAAGTGAACAAAAAAGAAAAATGAACCTTATTCTCGTGGAGCTTACATTCTAGAAGCAGGAGAAAGAGAAAATAAACAAATTTTAAAATTAATTATATAGTATATTTGAAGGTAAAATTCAATAAGCAGTGAAGAGAACAGAGTATATGGTGAATGGAGAACTTGCAATTTTTTAAAAGTGAGATCAAAGAAGTCCTTGTTAAGAAAATGATATTTGGTGATAACAATAACACCCAAATTGTCATAGGGGTTTGTGAGGATTAAATGAGTTAATAAACTAGTACCTGCCACATAATAACTACAACATTCTATGAATATTAGCTCTTGTTTTTTCTTATTGTTTTAAATCCTATACCCACAGCAAGAATGTATCAGAATTTATTTAACCACTCCCTTATTGGTATGCATTTAGTTAGCCTGTGTATTATAAATCTTGTTTATTTATATTGAACAGTTTTATACATGTATCTTTGATCAGATATACAAATATTTCAGTAGATAGTTTCCTCTGTATAAAATTATTGGGAATAAAAGCATGAATATTTTGTGTTGTGTTGTGTTTGTGTCAAATTTTCCTCCAAACTCCTGTCCTCATTGACTTTCTCACCTACAGTGTGTGAGTGTATTTCTCCCCATTCTCTCACCAATGGATGTTAATGATTTTTATCTACAATTTAAAACACAGGCATATTTGTTGCTTAAATTTTATTTTCCTGACTACTAATGGAGTTGAACATTATTTATGCATTTATTTTCTGTTTATATTTATTCTTCTGTTAAATTTTTTTTTTACTGGGTTAATTTATTTTATTGATTTGCATATTCCTTTTATTATTTGTTTCATGTATTTGCATATTTATATCCACATATACAATAGGCTGAAAGTCTAAATTTGTATGCATGTATATGGATGTGGAGTTTATATGTATGTACATGTTTATATATTCATCCACATACGGCTGTTAGTGCTTGAAATGTGACTAGAGCTCTGAGAAAATAAACTTTAAATGTTAGTTAATTTTAATGTAAATATCCAGATATGGCTAGGAACTAACATGTTGAACACACTTCTATAATAACTTTGGATGTACAGAAGGTAGGGCAAATGATCTTTTCTCATCTTGCATATTTTCAATTCTAAGTAGATTTTATAAAGAATTTGTCATTAAAGTAATTCCTGACGGGATTCTGATTAGGATTTATTCATGGGTATTATATTATGTAGTATTTGTAATGTTTTTAATGGTTTCTGGCATATGGGAAATCTTTAATTTTTGTATGTAGATCTTACATGTAATCATCTGTTAAATTACCTTGTTGGTTTTAATAGTATTTTTTTAGTTCATTGTCTTAATTTTTTATAGCTACAATTATTTTCCAATTGTTTAAAATTTCTACTTTTATTTCACTATAGTAAAAATGGTCTTTGTGAGTTCTACTTTGAAAAATATGTTGAGATATTTTATTGTGATATAATACAATGTTCCCTGAATTATATAAAATATTTTTTCTATGTTTATTGAACATAACACGTAAAATGATTGAACTTGTTAATTTAATTGCTCAAGTCTTCAGTATCCCTATATTTTTCTTATCAGATCTGTAAACTTCTGAAAGGGGTAGTTACAATCCTACCATTATTATTTATAGTTTATAAAATTTCCCCTATTCTTCCAACAGTTTTGCTGATAATGTTCAGTTATGTTCTCTAATGTCTAGAGATTCATAAATGTCCTATCTTCTTGATTAATCATACATGCATTTTAATCAATCAGTTTTCACAGATTGAATATATTTCTGAAATCCTGCCCCACCCCTTACAATTTTCTCTCCCACTTAAGGATAGCCACTCTTGACTTCTAACAGTTGAGTTTTGTGTTTAATTTTGTTCTGTGTATCATCAGATCCCTGTGGTTTGTACGCTTTTGTGCTTGGTTTCTTTTGTTCAGCATTGTGAGAGTCATTCATCTTGTATTCAGTGCTATCACTCACTCTGTGGGCTACAATTGTGAGCCATCTAGAGAAACTATGTGGGCAATTTCCCTTTGAGAAACATTCAGGAATGGGGAAAGTGGATTCTAATCACATGGATCACGTTATTTTTCTCTGTCCTGAATTATCCCTTTTTATCTTCCATTCCAGGTGCTCCCTTTATGCGTCTTCTCTATTATACTCCTGCTTTTCCTCAAAAGTCCAATGTCCCTTAGTTGCCTGTTCCTATGTATCATGAAGAACTAGGGGTCTGATAAAAGTAGCTGGCATGGATTTTCTCTGCAGTCTGGGCTTTATGAATGGGCAACGTGTGACAACACGAAGTTGTCCTTTAGGATGGATGAGCAAGAAGTTGTCATAAGAACCCCATAAAAAGCAAACAATTACTGGAGGTAGAGCCTGGAGTTATATTTTAGTCCTGAAAGATGCTTCCTTCTCTTTTTTCTTTCCCCTTTGCCTGTTACTGAAGTCTAGAATTACCTCAGTGGCAGATCTTCTCTCTCTGACCCCATACCTTAAAAACAGGAGCTTCCCCAAGAGATGTTTCACCTTAGGAAAAAAGATTGGCTGAGGACAAGCACAAGCACTTCAGTTCATGGTGGAGGGAGGGGAGCCAATTGTTGTTACATAGGTAGTTATTTAATTATGTACCAAGTTCAGAGCGTCTCCAGCATTCTCATGGCAGAATAGTCCTCCCTGAGTCTATTTTAGGTTGTAGGATCTTCTACTCTGGTGTCACCATTATTCTGACCACATCTGCTTTATCTCTTCTAGAAATTCTTCAAACTTCTGGCTTGTTGATATCACCCTTCCTTAATTTCCAGCACCACGATAGATTTATTCTTTTAAAAAATGTTGTTAGTTTATTTATGAATAGGTAAATACAAAGCAGGAAAAATTAATAGCATATCATCTCTCCTCCCAATAATCCCTACTTACACTTCCCCTTTTTAATATAATCCTTATTAAAAGGGAAGAAAAATTTGTAAACAAAAATATGTAATATATTTGTGTAGAAGTAAGAAAAAAATACCATAGTGTTATCCCAACACAATCATATTTAACATTTATTCTAGTCTTTTTCTATGTTATATTTTTATCTAATTTTTTATTCATTATATTTTTTAACAGTTATCATACTCTTTATAATTTTTTATTATGCTTTTTGCATTTGACACTATGTCTCAGCATTTTCTATTATTGAAGAAAGCATTTACAATGTGGATAGGCATTGTAGAAGCTGGAGATAATTCAAGTTTTGAATATTCCTCTGTTTTATCCACTGTCTTGTGCTTGGAAGTAAAACAGACATCTAACTTTCCAGGTAGGCTGGGTACAGATTCATTCTGAAGTAGAGCTTTGTTTTCTTTCTTTACAAAAAATTCGGAATTTTTGAATAGTTAGTATATGTACAAGAATCAAAATTATGAAAAGACAAGAGGGTATACAGTGAAAAGTTCCATCTACTCCTGTTCTCAGCTACCTTGCTCACCTCCTTAGAAGAATCATTATTACTAGTTTTCTTTTTCTCCCTCTCTTTCTCTTTCTCATTATGCAATCCAGGCTGGCCTCAGATTCAGTCTCTGAAGTAGTAGGATTACAGGCATGTACCACAATGCCCACACCATCTTGTTAAATAGTCTTTCAAAGATGGTCTCTACATACTTACTGCATTTGAATATGAGTGTACACGTGAACGTTGTGTGTATGCACACAAATGATAAGTGGTAGCATACCATACCATCTTCTACATCTTGCTTTTTTCCATTTAACAGTAAATTACAGACTTTTACATTACCAAAGCATATAGTTACATAAGCATGATGATGACAAAAAATAAAGAGGAAGAAGAGGGAAAAAAAGCATTAGTTTTTATTGAGCATCGATGCTAATGGAAAATGAAATTACTAGATCAAAGAGTAGGTGCATTTTAGGTTTAAAAGATGTTTATAAACTCAACTTACTACTTCGACATGCTACTCTCATTAATAATGAAGTCCCCAAAACAACCTCATGAGTTGGTTACTCTTCTGATCCATATTTCTCAGGTAAGCAAGAGTAAGGGATTTCCCCTTGATCCCAAGGGCACGAAGCTAATAAGTGGTGGTATCAGACTCAAATGCAGGCAGTGTGATTGCAAGGCCCACACTCAGCCCCTTCCCCATGCCTCCCCCCTGTGCTGCTTTGTCCAGCCTTTGCCACTCAGTATCCTCAGCATACACATGATACATATCTTATGCAACTTAAACTCTGCTCCCATTAAACACTAACTCCCTATTACCCCAGCCTCTGGAAGCTACCACTATACTTTGTCTCCACCATTTTATCTCTATCTCTATCATCTATATCTATAGTTAGGTAGGTAGGTAGATAAATAGATATCTGTTTGAGTCCCTACTTCCATTGCTTTAAAAATAACTTAGAAGTGGAATTGCTGAATCATGTTAGCTCCTCGTATAATTTTTTGAGAAATCGCTGTGCCATTTTCTACAGCAGCTGCAGTAGTTTACATTCCCACCAGCAATGCACAAGAGCTCTGAATTCTGCATATTCTCACCAACAGTTTATTCTTTTTATTATGATTTTTGCTTACTTTTTTGGGTTGTAGCCATCCTAATGAGTGTGAACTGATAGGTTTTTTTCATTTATAATGTATAAATTCTGTCACTTTTTCTTTATTTTCTTTTTGTGTTAATTGAAAAGGTCTTTGCCTCCCTAAATTTGTACAAGTAGTTTTCAAATTTTGCTCATGTTTATCATTTTACTTAGTACACTTACGGCTTTGAATCATCTGGAATTCATTTTCTATTTGAGTTGCAGTAAAGAGCTAATGGAGTTCTACACTGATAGCCAGTGACCCAGTGTGATTCCTGAAAGCTCATGCATTTTCCTTTCGACAACACTATCTTTTCTTCCACACCCAGGGCCGATAATAAACTACTGTTGTGTTCAATACTTCCTGTGTTGGTTTGCGTGTCAGTATTATCACATTAAGCTTTCAATTTCAGAAAAAGAAGACAATGAGAATAAATAGCTCATAAAATGTACCTCTTTCTTACTTTTGAAACATCTAGGAGGATTTATCTTATAAAACATCTAGGAGGATTGCAAAAGCAAACGTACAGCATAGAGTTTTAATACATTTATGTTTATGCTTCTCTATTTGACCTCTGTTATTGCTTTGGGATTTTATTTAGCCTGTATTAAAGAGGAGTGAGTGTCAGGACAGGAATTGAGCAGCAGCAAGTCTAAGGTTTAGGTTTAAAAGTCACAGGAAGCAGTGGTCATTAGAGCCTAGAAGGTGATGATATTGCCAGAAACTGAGAAGACCAAGGGGAGAAAATGTCTGAGAAGAAAATTTTTGGGCAAAATGAACAAATTCAGGTTTTGAAGGGGGACCCTCTTTAGAAAGGGCTCCAATTCTTGTCCATTCTTCCCTTGTCTCCCAGTTATGGGAAGGGAGCAAGACTTGACTGTTCAGAACTTATCTGGCTTCCTGTTTCACTCCCACTTTGAGCTTAAATGTTAATTTTCTTTTAGACCCAAAGGCTGGACTTAGTCTTTCCCAGGGCTCTTGACTTAGAGGACAGACCCATACTTGTGTAGCATGGTAGAGAAGGCCACACCTCAAGAAATGCTTAGAAAGTTGGGCCTGCAGGACATGGTTATTATTTATATGTTGTGGTTTGACCCAGTTAGTTTTCTGAGGAATTAGATATGGCAATGAAGAGAAGGTCCCATCGGCCTTTGGAGACTTAGTTTCAGAGGGGTGGTCACTGAAATAAAACAAGTGATGGGATGTGAAATGCTGGTGAGAAATTGGAGGAAGTGAGTCTATTAGGCTTTTTCAAAGAGATTTAAACAGATTCAGACCAGTCTGTTTCCCAAGTCAGAGCTCATTATGTGTATCTTTCTAAAATTCTTATATTAATTATATTGAAAGCCAAAGGCTTTTGAGATGGCAATCACATCCTGGTTCAATCTTCCTGTTTTCCATATTGACCAATTATTGCAAATTTGCACATAAAAGGCTTCAAGGTTGGGTTTGGAACAGACAAGCCTGGATTTGAGTCCCAGATCTGTCACTTATTAATTGTGATCTCAGAGAAATCACTCAAACTCTGATCCCCAGTTTCCTTAACAGTAAATGGAGATAATACTTTAGTAGCAGGTAGTATTAATTGGATTGCTCAACTTTCATTTGGCTCCAACTTCCTTATAGCATGCCTGCCTATACAACAGAGGCCAGAAAGTCAAAAGACAAATTTGTCAAACTGCCGTGCACTGACTTTCACATCTGGGTTGGTGCTGCCAAGTCAGTACCCCCGAAGGAATCTTGGGAATTGGAAGCAGTCAGTGTAAAGCTCTGAGAAGACATTGGATCTTCTCATAAGTACTGTAGTAGAGGCAATTGGCATTTTGGGAGTGGTAGATGTAGAGTGTCAGTGGTTCTGAGCATCTGTGAGAGGAGACAGAAGCTGTGGGATTCTCCTAGGAGAGTTCCATGTTCTGCCTGAGCATCTGTCCTGGCTATGTTTTTCCCAGTAGGGTAGAATGCAAACTTACTTCCATGGCTCTCCCCAGAAATTCTTAAGCTACAAAATACCGTGTAATAATTTTTGTTCTGCTCAAACCACTTGTTAAGAGTGCATTCCACTGTCTGAAAATCATAAATTAACGTTGTAGGATTCGTTTTTGGTGGGCTGAGTAGGCCAATATATATATATATATGTATGTATGTGTAACTAGTATAGAACTTAGCACATGGTCAGCCCCATTATCATTTTTATGTGTATCAGCTGCCATAATAAAGTAGAAACACGAATCCTATAATCTCTTAAGAATTTCCTGATTTTATTGCTTTGAAGTGTATTTTGATTCTAAGTGTCTTAGGTCAATAGGTCTCAGAATAGAAGCCTTGTTCTTTGTCGTGTTAGGATTGATGTAGTGGAATAATAACTTAAACAAAGAAGTATGTACTCTTTCAAATGAGTATATTCAAGATAAATGGAAATACCCTTATCGTTTTTACTCAAGTTCTGGAGTCATCTTCAACTTCAGTTAACAGTGTCTACAACATACCAAATAGTGTTAGGAGCTGCAGCTTTGAAGAATTTTTGATAAGGGTTGAGAAGTTCATGGAGTTTTGTTGTTTCTTTCTCAAGCTGTTACCTACTTAATTTGTTGGCATCTTGTGATCTTTTTGGGTAAAGTCCATACATTTTGGAACCATAATTTAGTATAAAAGGGTTTTGCCAAATTGAAATTCTTGTTTTTGCTTATGGCAAACTTCTTACTTATAACAGGATGTTTCTACCTAGGAGTAAGAATGGGTGCAATTATGTTACAACCTTTACTGAAGATATGTAACAAGATGCTGTTTCCAAAGCCTTTAACCTTTTGAATAGCTTATAATTTTGTTTATATTTAATAATTTTTATAAGTAATTGATATAAAGGTACATTTGAAATCTTCAGTTTACTACTCATGCTCTCATCTAGATTCTTCCCAAACTATTTAATGGATATTCACTATTTAAAATATGTGTAGAGCAAGTTAAGGTTAAGTGTCACTTGTCACAGTTTTCATTATGGATGCTTTATTATTTTAGCAATGTGAGTTTATGTTTTGTTTTTACCTGAAGTACTTATTTTGTGTTTTGTTTAGAAGGTAATAAAGAAGTAGACTAATGAGAAATATTCTCATTTCTGATTTTAAAAACCCAAAACTTTTGATGTAGGACATGTAGAATATTTTTTGGTCATTGCCCAATTAAGTAAACAAAAAATAATTATTTTATCACATGGGATTATATTGTACATAAATTAAAAGATAGCTGGAAGCTAAAATCATAGACGTAAACTTATTTTCACCCTTGCGGTTAGCCTAATTATTTCTCAAAGCATAGAGAAGACTACAAACAAAATTAAAACTACAGTGAGGAAAATTTATAAGACAATATATTGGCTTTCTTTGTGCTGCATAAATGTTTCATGTATCCAAGTGAAATTTAATCACTTTATTATTATATTAAGTGGTTTGTGGATCTTTATGTAATTGCCTCTTTGGAAATTCCGAAGATTAACAAATTATTGAGGTCAGTAATTTTGTGTCTATCCTTAATATTTTTTAAACAATGAAGTTGAGGAATGAAAATATGGAAGAAAAAGCAGATATGAAGTTTTATGAAGGTGGTTAAAATGTACTTACTCCTACTATGTGCAATTTTTTTCTAATAAATTAGCTCCCTTTTTATGTTTTGTTTAAAATTGTGGTCCTAATTGTTAACTAGCACCAGGTGGCCTATAGATCTTTAGAGTATTAAGTCATAAATTGTCCTATAATCCAATCTCAAAAGGAACAGAGATAAGAAAATTATTATAAAAAGGTTCTAAAGATCTTTTAAAATAGGATAAATAGTTGAATCTATGATTTGTGTTAAAAACTGTTAAGAGTACCCTCTGTATATGTTCTCATTTCCTTTTGTTTGTTGTTATTAATATCAGTATTGGAAGAGAAGGGTGAAAAAGAATGCAAAAAGAATGCACATTTAAAGAATTTAAAGACATTTAAAGAATGTCGCCAGGCATAGTAGCTCAGACTGGGTGTGGTAGTGGCTCACGCCTATAATCTCAGTTTCTTGGGAGGTGGAGATCAGGAGGATTGAAATTTGAGGCCAAGCTGGATAAAAAATTAGTGAGACCCCCATCTCAATCAACAAGTTGGGCATGGTGGCATGCATCCATCATCCCAGTTACAGAGGCATGAGTAAGAAGGATCACGTTTTGAGGCTAGTCCAGGTCAAAATAACTAAAGCAAAAAAAGGGCTGATACTATGGCCCAAGTAGCCTGGGGAGTGTGAGGCTCTGAACTCAAACCCAATCTTACCCCCCACCATCCAAAAGGATGCCTATTATTAGTAAATTAATAATTATGTTAGTGTAATTTTCCAATTATGGCTATTAAAAGATTGGTGGTCAAGTTTATTAATTTGATTTTTAAAAATATGTATGGATCTAGAACTGTGACTAGCATTTTATGAAGTATGGGGTAATGAAGAAAGTTTTAATTGAGAATTAATATTATGTCTTGATACCCTTCATCAGGACTTTGTGTTCACAGAGAGGGTCTGCATGGATTTTTTTTAACTCTAGGTTCAGAGTTTACTGCAGGTATACAACCTTGCTGATTTTCACAATTTACCTTGAATATTGGGAGACCATTGTTTCTATTCCTATCTGCAGGAGAGCAGAGAGACAGAATTGCTCATAACAATTTTTTAAAATAAACTAAGTTTGAGAGTAGTTTTAGATTTATAGAAAAGGTATACAGAGTTTCTTACTGTACTGCTGTTGCTATTGTTAACGTGTTACATTATCATGATACACTTGTTACAACTAAGAAACTAACATTGGAACATTACTGTTAAATATATATATTTTTTGTTCAAGAACCCCATTTAAGATGACATCTTACATCTTGTCTCTTTAGCTTCTCCCTCCTACCCGCCGCCCTTTCACACTCCACTCATTGAAAGGAAGTACCTAAGACAAGTCCATAAGCACAGGGTGGGAAGCCAAGCTCCACGTTTTCAAAGTGGGAAGGGGAATCTCTACATAGACAATATTAAATTTTTCTGTACAGGATCTCTGTGTCTTCTCCATTTGTATAACCTCATGAATATTTATTTGCTACTTTGTGTTATTTTGCTGGCCAAATTTTTCTAGCTTTGGCCATTGAGACCTCTTTCATATTGGCTCTTATGTCCCTTTGTATATACTCCTTAATTTTTAAAAAAGCATTTCTTTACTTTCGGTATACAATATACTCTAGGCTCATCTTGTTTATTTCCTTCCCCAGTCCTAGGTCAGCCATTTCTCTCTCCAAGGAGCCCTGGTTCCCTTTGTTGGAGAGTAATGCTAGAAACCACAGTCTGGGTGCTAGGTGTGCTTGTTTGTAAGAGGTTGTCACCACTATGTCCTCCCAATGAACAGATCTAGGAAATATATTTCCTGCCAATCTGTATCTGTATCTACAATAAGCTAAATGTGAGTTCAGACTGAGTCGACTCTAATCCAGTACCACATGGTTCATTCTAGTGATTTCCCCTTGCTTGTTTATAATTTCCTTCTCCAATATAAGAAACTTGGTGTCCTACCTTTTGCCATCAACTTACTTGTTTGTTTCTCTCTAGTAGACATGTAAAACAGTTTCAGAATTGTTAACTTGTACCCTATGAGCAACAGCTTTTCCAACTAGAGCACAGTATTTATGCCCAGTTCCCATCTTTCATTTTACAGTTTTCAGTCAAAATCCATTTTCCAGTGATAGATCTTTTCTTTCCTTCTACCCCTTCAGTGAAGTTGTCATACATTTATAATAGAGTTAGTATTTTGTCAAGTCCACTCATTCTATCTTTTGTATCCTCTGTCTTCTTAGCTGATATGTAAAGTTTTTATGTATTGAGGTTCCCTCGGGGCTATAGTTTTACACATTTGGCAAGTTCAGGGTGTCAGGTACTCATCACAACAGTACAATACTCATCAGTCCTGCCACCCTTAAAAAAACTCTCTGCTCACACTCTTTGGGAGTTTCCAGGGGATCCATTTCAAACTGATATTTCAGCTTGATTTTTAGTGTGGGGGGGGGAAGGGAACTAAGCTGTGAATTGGTTCCTTTCAGGCAGTGATTCTCAATCCTGGCTATACACTGGAGTTACCTAGAAATTTTTAAAAAAACTTATACCTGGTCCTACCTCCAAATTCTATTTAACTGATATCACCTAGTTTAATTGATTTGGGGTGTGGGTCTGGGCATTTGGGCTTTGAAAAACTCCTCAGATGGTCAGTGTGAGCTAAGGTACAGAACCACTGATCTTGGGCTCTTGTGTATCTTGTTTGGATCCAGATACCGTTCAATAAAAACACAAATGATTAATTGCTACATTTACATTACTTTGGGAGATATGATGAGTCGTCATGAAAGTTTTGTGAGTAGGTACTATAGTAAGGATGGGGTTCACACACTAAATATTTTTAATTATGTATATAAAAACACATTAATTTTTACTCTGAGCTCTACCACTGAGCTGTATTCCCCAGCCTAAAACTCACTTCTTTGGAAGATTTAATTCAGTTTTTCCCTTTCTCCTTTGCTATTCATATTTTCCTTGGAACAATCTAGGCTTGGGTATAGGCGAGCTCAGGTGGCACAGAGGAGGCATATCTGGCTGAGGGAGGCTTTTCTGCTGATGTTTCTGTTTGATCAATCTGGGCGGTGCCAGGTGATTTTTTTCTGAGGGCATCAGACCTTGTTTCAGGTGAGATTGGCCATTACGTCTGCACTTTGGGGTACTGTGAGATCCATCTGCCTTCCCCATCCACCCCCTGGCTTATGTTTGCTACCCAAGTGTCTGTTATGGGGTTGTCTGACCCTGGGATTCAGTATCTCTCTGGCATGCCACCTGCTTTCAATTTTTAGCTCTTGTGAAATTCTCCAGGTGTCATGGAAACCAACCACGCAGACAATCTCCACACCCCTTGGTCCCTAAGGGAGACTAGAGTGGCCTTTCTTAGGCCTGTTCTATGCTTAGATCTGCCTTGCAATAATTTCTTCTCAACCATTTCAACTATTGTAGATGCCCCACTCAGAATTTTTGACAGGGGGCAGGGTCTCAAATCTTCTATTTGAGAATTCCCCACATCCATCAGGATTTACTTAATATCTTTCTGTGCTTCAACAACCAAGAGGGGCTGAGCCAACTCTCATCTTTTCATCGAAACTTTCCTTCTCCTCTCCCAGGTCTTGCCCACAGTGGAAAGAGGACATGACCTAAAAACTGAGTCACGTTATTACTCTTTCATCATGAATTCTATGCTTGCTGTTTTCTAGCTTTGCTAATGATACACATTTCCTAAATTTTAGAATCTGAAAACCAAAAAGAAAACACACTTTCCTCTCTCAAGAATCAAATAATGGGCTTTCAGTCTGTTGCTTCTCTTGTGTGTTTCCTATAAATCCACTCAGATACTCACTCTCCTTTTGTGTTCTGAGCTGTTAACTGCTTTTTGCTCCAAAGAAGTGAAAGGCACTGACTACAGTGACAAAGGGCTTAACACAAGAAGAAAAAAATGTGGCAAAGAAAAATCTCTATTGGTGTCTCAAAATAACACCCCTTTATTATGTCATGGTGTGAAACAGACCTGATATTCCAAATTAATTTCAATTTGTAGTTGGATGGATCTGAAAGGGAAAATGGATGGAAGGCAAGATGATTTCCATGTAGGTGTTAAGAATAAAGTTCCCTAAAATGTAATCTGTGTTTAAAGACCTATAGATCTTTCCTCACCTGCAGTAGAAAAGCTGAACATGTGCTTGAGGTTTGGATAGACATCCCCAACCTAATGCAATCAAGACCTCAGGAGGCAAAAATAGAGTATCAATATCTATGCTGTATAGATCCCAAGGAGATTTTACTGTCAAAGTGACAGTTGTGAATAGCTGTTCAGAAGGATTTTAGCCAAAGTCTATTGAGATTTAAAAATAAAACAAAGATGAATCAAAGCAACTGAAGAATGAAATCCACTGGAAAATCAGATAATTAACTCTGTTTTCTGAATCAAAAGATGAATAACCACATGTTGTCTTTTGTTTTGTACTCAGCTGGAAAGGCAGTTAGTGATGCAGAATGAGATGAGGGAAAGACAAATGGCTATGCAGATTGCTTGGTCTCGGGAATTCCTCAAATATTTTGGAACTTTTTTTGGCATTTCAACCATCTCTTTAACAGTTGGGTATGTTTGTTATTTACTGTAAGATTTTCTTAAATAATGTGCTTCTTTTTATCTTCACCATAATTATATTGTAATAAAGTTGGCTATGACAGGACTTTGGTCCAAATAAGTACATGTAAACAAAGAAACAAAGAAACCTCTTATAGCTTAGTCCTCAGGGATAACTGTAGAACTAATAACAGTTAATTCTGCTTTTAGTTCCTCAGATTTCTGCTCTCCTCTTCTCTACTTTATAAGTTAGCAAGAGGACACACTTAAAACCAAGAAAGGAGGCCTCTATAGGCTTATCCTTACATTCAGATTTATACTCTGAGTGGTAGCTCTTGATCCTTAACCATGTTTAAAAACAAAAACAAAAACAAAACAGGCATCTGAGTCTTAAAATCAAAGATGAGCAAGTTGTAGACCTTACCCTTGAGAACTGCAGAATCTGATGAGGTGTTCTGAGTAAGGAAATCCTGTTTCCATAGAAGACTCAACTTAATTAAATAGTTTCTTAAATGGATGACATTCTTCCAAAAAGAAGGTATCTGTTCTTTAGTATAGATATATGTATTTGTAGGTTATTTCTTGATATGGGGTCTTTTTTGTTCTTGAAACAGAGCAATAAAACAAAAGAAGCCAGCCTTGCTCTTCCCTATAGTTCCATTAAGCTTTGTCTTCATCTACCAGTATGACTTGGGCTATGGAACTCTTCTGCAAAGAATGAAAAGTAAGTATTTGAAAACCAGAGTTTCTATTTCCTGATTCTTTTTCTGATTCAAGAATCCCCTCCTATGGATCCTTGATTTATTCAGATTCGGATGAATCCTTTCTCCAAGCTTCCAAAGACCATTTCTGTTCCTTCTCCCACAGTGGTATCTGGAGTCAGCTTTTATCATCTCACAAGAATTGATTGTTAAATTTTCAGAAATTTTGCAAACTAGGTGTTAAACACAGTCATTTACAAATACTCAGAACACTTCTATTTTTAATTATTTTTCTATTACACATACTCAGATTATTTGTATCAATTGTATCTGTATGATAGAAATGCAGATACTATATATAGACACAACAAAATATAGCTACAACTTCAACTTTGATGACATCACATTGGTAGGCTGAGGTTAGTCATGGCAGGAGTATTTACATCATGGAAATCTAACATCAACTCAAGGGTTGACTTTTTATTTTGTTGATTGCCTAGACCAGGGGTTAGCAAACTATGGTCTATGGGCTAGCTAGCTATTTTTGAAAATAAAGTTTTATTTGAACACATTCATGGCCATTTATTTATTCATTGTCTATGGCTGCTTTCCAATTACCATGACAGATCTGAGTCATTGAAATGGAAGTGTAAAGTCATACAAGTCTAAAATATGTACTGTATTGCCCTCTAAGAAAGTTTTCCAACTCATGTCTAGACTTAAGAAATTGATGGAAATAATTTTAATAGTGCAGATTAAGTTTATAAGCATTTGCATCTGAAGCCACTATATTCTGAATAACATAAAATTTGAGGAAATATTCCTCTAATATTTAAAAACTATTATCTGGTTTGGCAAAGATGGTTCACATTGTTTTCAAATTAATAAAGTTTCAAGATATATCATCATTGTTTCACTTATGTTCTACATCTTAATGTAAATGAAAACACCAAGCATCATTATGTTAGAATTATACCATCTCATCAACTGCAATTACAGTTTAGCTGTGAGTTCAAGAGTTGAGCAAAAATTGTGAAAGAATTCAGTGAGAATCAGCTTACTATATGGTATTTATGATTAAGAGTATTGTGTGTTTTATTATGTGCTCTATATCTTTTACATAAGTAATTTTAAACTTAGGTGCATTTGTTTTTCTGGAAAGCTGGTTGTTAAATATTCACCAAAATACCACTGCCTTCAAGGGATCCTGACTGTATTGCCCTAAAAAGATGCTGCTGCTGCCACAGAAGCCATTCCTATCCCAGGGAGTTAGGGCTGTCCATTGGTCTAAGATAACCATGTCTTTCAAATTCCTACCACTTCTCTAAGAGTTACGTTCTAAAAAGATCTCAAAGTCCTTTCTTAAGCTTTCAACCCAGAGCACATTGTAAACAGTGCTTTGCTGAACTTCATTTTTACCTTTCTGTCTTTTCCTGGGCCATGAGCCTATCATTCTTCCATCATACTGGTTTGGCATGGGGAAGGAAGAATTTCAGATCTCTCTTCCTTCCCTATTTGGAGTTAAGAAGCAGAACATTTCATTCCCAGGCCTGGGAAGGGGTTATATGTTCTTAAAAATTCTCATTTGAAAATGGAAATGCATTTTCTGCATAGAAACTATGTTAAGATGTCTATTTAGAGCTAGAATTATTGGTATCATAGTATAACCATATAGTTGGTTAAGTAGGGTTTTTTGTGTTTATAGTTTAAAAACTGATTTGCAGCATTATTACTATGGGAAAATGCATTCTGAGTTTGAAAACACTGACCTAGTGATTAACTTTGGAATAAAACTTATTTTAAGCTAGAAACTAACTGTACACACTGATTTACTAATGCTAAATCTTATTCCCATGACCTCCCAAGTCTCATGTTACTTGTCTGCTTAAGAAATTCATTAGTCTAAACTCAACTCTGTCTCATGTTTATGAGGAGATTGGCATTCTCAGTGCCTCATAAAAAACAGTATGTAGCATTAAGAAATGTCAGCTCTATTATATAGCATTTTCTTGTACATATGACTAAAGGAATGCAAGTTTATTTCCTAGGAAAGTTTGTATGTTTGGAAAGTAACTTTATTTCAGGTCTGTAAGTCTAAACATTAAAAATTCGAAGCATATTGTATGAATTTCCTGCTTAAATGCAGCTTCAAAATCCATCAGGAAACATTGCACCAGTCAATTTTAGGTTATTTTTTTCCCCAAAATTTGTAATTCCCATTTGACTGACTCTTACATGGAAAACATCTAGTTGTCCATGTATCTCATGCATTTGTCTCATATCCATGAGGTGATGGACCTGCTAAGTATTCTGATATGATCAATATACATTATATATAAACACACACAAAAATCAACATATATAAATATGTGCCATTGTAAATTGCCACCACAAATGAATACATAAACTAGTGTATTAAAGAGGAGTATTTTAGAAAGCATTTCCTAAATTTCCAAAGCAGGTTTATAAGACATCACATATATAATAATATAATTCTTTACAAAGTTGTTAGTCTTCAACAACAGAAGTTGGTGAGTGTCACTGGGCCCAAGACATTACTGGGTTTTCTAATTGTCATTTGAAAGAGGAATTGTTTATAAAAATTATTTGTAAAAATGTATATCTATGTGTACAGACTAAAGACATTTACTATTATTTTGGGTATTTATAAGTGATTTCAGGTCAAAGAGAAGCTTTCCTGAAACTTAGAATTTTAAGTAGACTTTTTTTTCTCCTATCACCTAATTTATATTAAGTGGCAATAGGAAGGACTGTGTGGACTTTCTCCATCCCCTACCCTTCCAAGAACAATTAATACTGATTATCCTGACTTTGATTCAGGGGGAAAATTACTTAATTTTGATGTTCTTTCTCTCCTAAGTTTTAAAATGCTGTCTTCTGTCAAGAAAAAATTTCTACCATCTGTTTTTTGTTTGTTTGTTTTTGAGGTGCAAAGTGACAGAGTTTTATTAGAAAAGGAAAGAAAAGCAAGAGAAAGAGTAGACTCCCAGTGGGAGTGCCTGGAGGAAAGCAGTCCATGCTCCACATCTGCTTTTTGTTGTTTATTTTTTGTTTTTGAGACAGGATCTTGCTATGTAGCCCAGGCTGGCCTTGAACTTGAGATCCTCCTGCCTTAGCCTCCTAAGTGCTGGAATTACAGTCATGCACCACCACATCCAGCTATGGCCTTGTTGTGGGAATCTCAAACTGAGATACGGACACTGAGGCAGTTTAGCAGGAAGCAATGTTTTATTGTGCTGGCACAGACTCAGTGGACTCATGTCCAAAGGCTAAGCCCAGAGAACAAAGGGGTTCCATCTTATATACTCTTACAAGCAGATTTTCAGAATTCATAGTGTGTGTCTTCTGGGAGGTGCATTACTTCTCCAGAGGAAAACGGGTGAAATGTTTGACTGTGTGACATGGGGACATGGCTCCATACAGTGTCACAGCTTGTCACTAAAAATAGTAATCAGGCTCTCTCACAAAACTTCGATGACTCCTTTGTGGCCTCTCATATTTCTGTACTTTATTTAAGGTGAAGCTGAAGACATATTGGAAACAGAGAAGAGTAAGTTGCAACTACCAAAAGGAATGATCACTTTTGAAGCCCTTGAACAAGTCAGAAGGGAACAGAGCAAATTCTTTATAGAAAAATGAAGCCATGTTTACCCACTGCATCATAAAGCACAGAATTGTTGATTTGGGTCATGGTTTTTACAGTTTTTTAAATGCTCAAGATTTTGATATAATGGATTTTATTTTAAAATGTTAAAATGCAAGATGTGTTTTATTGAACTATTTTATGATAAAATTTATAGCACAACACAAAATCATGGAGGTACTCTAAATAACTTTCGGATTTCTTGAATATACATGTATGTGCTTTGTAATTATCTAAGTGTGAAATTAATAAATTATAGTGTTTTGACATCCTGGAAGCCAATGTCCTGGTATTTGCAACTATGTCACACAAACTTCCTGCATCACATTCAGCTCTCATAGATGTTATTGTTTAGATTTGTCACTTGCATCCTATCCTCACACAATAGAAAACAACCCGTACTAATGACACCCATGTATGTTAATGACAACCATGTATACTGAACTTCCTATGTAGACACTGTTCTGAGTTTTGTGTACATATTCTTATAATCATCCCAGAAAGTTCATGAAGCAGACATCATTTTATAAGTGTGGAAACTGGGCTACAGAAAGAATGAATTACTTGCCCAAAGTCATACATAGGCAGAGCTTGGGTTTGAACCTAGAGAGTTTGGTTCCAGTGGATATACTCTAACAGGCCTTAAAAATGGTGGGCCTTAACTTATACTTACTATGCTATGAGGAGTTGTGAAAGAGAAAAGGTAATAACATTCAAACAATGACTCAGAACATAGCTGGGATAGAGGTAGTAAGTGGGTGGGGGGTTGAATAGGATGCCTACCTTTTCCTCACTGAGAAACCTGTACTCATAAAACAATCCTATTCATACCATTCCTCTAGATGCAAACCCTACATATAACACACTCATTTCAAAGATATTTATTCATACCTATTACGTGCCAGACATCAGTGAATGAGTAGAAAAGTACCCTGCAATTGGTCAGAGAAATATGTCCTAGTGAGGGCTGGGAGAAGAGGAGGGCAACAAATAAACATAGGGATAAACAAGATCACTCTTAACAGTGACAAATGCTTCAGTGAAAACAAAACAGGATAATAATAGAATGATTGAAAGGATGAGATAGGACTACTTGAGATCTGGCACTGCAAATACTGCTTTTCTGAAGAACTGATATTTGAACTGGGATCTGAAAGAAGAACAAGCCCGTTCTATGAAAAGCATGGTGTGGGAGCAGGGAAGGGATCTCTATACAAAGGGAGGAGCTAGAGAAAGGCTGTGAGACTTGGCATGGCCAAAGAATAGAAAGTAAAAAAGAACAGTAGGTGATGAAACTTAAATGTGGGATCAGACATGAATATGATGGGCTCTTACCCTCAAGGAGCTGAGAACATATCAACTTGTGACTTTAATACAATTATAGTTACAGAGAGCCTTGAGCCAAGTCTGGAAGGATGTATAGAAGTTCTGCATGAAGTCAAAGAGATGAAGAGGAAGGGTACTCTAGCAGAAAAAGCAACTTAAAGGCAAGACCATCTATGTCAAATCCACAGAGTTGCTGCTGGTCATTTAGATTGGACCAGGGATTCTTTACCTGGAGGTCTTTTAAAGAAATGAACTTAGTGGTAACAAAGCAACTCCTGAAGGGCCTCAGGTATAATACTAGGGAGGTTTGACACTTTCTTAAGGATGATGTGAACAAAGGAATCCAAATTGTTATTTTACCAAGATTTAGTAGATTAGAGGGGAATGATCCGGAGGTGAAGCAATGAGGAAATGCAACAGTCCACCCAAATTAAGGTGAAAGGCCTGAATTAAGGTTATGCTCTTGAGGATGGATTCAGGAATATAAAAAGAAAGGCTACCAGGAGCAAGAAACTAGTTTGACGACATAGAGGAAAGAGAAGAGAATGTGATTTCCTCATTTAATCTGAATGGAATTGGGTGTAGTGGTACATATCTACAATTCCAGCTACTCAGGAGGCTACTGCAGGATCTTGAACTCAAGTCCAGCCTGGACAATATAGCAATACTATCTAAAGATAAAAGAATAATTTTCATGGATTATCTGAGGCTCCTGGAGAGCATGGCAACAAAGAAGTGATTAGAAAGATTACTTGTGGACTACTTGGATGCCTAAGATTCTTTGTAGACCATGTCAGAATCTGGAGTTACATGGTTTTTTCCCTTAAATTCAATCATGGTATGCAAACTTTCCTGGCATAGTCTAGGCAGGTCTCACCATGTATAGGTTTAAGGTCCCTGCAAGGGGAGGGATTTGGCTGCTGTTCAACATGGCCAGGTCATGTGCCTCCTTTGGACTACCGGGCTCATTTATATGTATTGGCTTCTTGTCTTGGTGTTGACACTGAATTCATTAATAATTATAGTTCTAAAAGCTCTTACTGATAAACACATTCACACACACATATACACTCACTCATACTTTTGTTTGTTCGCAAATGTATAGTGAGGCAAAAATCAAAGCAAAGCTATTAAATAATGATTTTGAAGCACAACTATATTAAAATATAGTCCAATTGTCCTTGGTTATTGCTGATTATTCAAAGCTTTCCCTCTTACTATTATACTATCCTTTTATTGAAATGACAAATATTTCAGCTGTGACACTTGAGCTATCTCTTAATACTTATGTTAATTAAATACTTGTATACATTTATTGTTATTACTAAGTCCTAATTAACCACTAGACATCTGACCTTCCAAATACTTAGACTTACATGAGTTTTGTTTAGTTAGTTTACAATCATCACAAATTTTTGCATTGTTACATTATGAGGAAATAAACATGAGAAAGTATATTAGGAAAAGGATAAGAAGGTAAGGTCTCTTTATGAACAAAGACTTAGAGATTAAAATAATGGTAACTCCACCAAATGTCTTTGTTAGTGATCAGGAATAAAACTGTGGGGAAAAATCTTATACCATTCCATGTGGCTCTCTGTTTCCCAAGACACTGTTTACATAGCCAAAGAAAGCTAGGGGTATAAGGAGTCTTATTCACAATTAAAGGATATAAATATAGGTCCAGAAATTTCTGCAAACTCTCCTTGAAAATCATTTTATCGTAGCAAAAATGCAGTTATGATATTGCAGTACCATTAAAATTCACATTTTAAGGAGAGAACTATGTTCCAGGTGAAGACAAAATGATATATCAGAGTCTAAAACTGCAAAATTATCAAGTCTATATGGTGTTCCACCCAACTTGTTTTGTATTTGGGATAAAGTTGAAAGTTCCTTTACAGTGTGATACTTGTAAAGACCCTATTACCGGTGGGATTCTGAAAATTCTTTTAATGACAAAATATAATGAATGACATTATAGTCAAGAATATTGAGGAGGGAAAGGAAGATCTTTCCCTGACATTGTCAGTCTAGTCTAAGCCTCCATTCTACAGTTGAGAAAATGGAGGCCTTCCATAATTTACCAAAAGTTCTACATTGGGCAATAATAGTTTGTACTAAAAGCTTGGTGTCTTGTACCCCTGCCAAGATTCTTTTCAAGGCAGCAAGTTTCCTGACTCCAAACAGATATTGTCAAAGTCAAAATAAAAAGTGATTTAAAAAAATTGTCACATATGACTGGAGATGTAGCTCAGTGGTAGAGTTCTTACTTAGCATGTGTGAGGCCCTGGGTTAAATTTTCAGTACCACAAAAAAGCAGTTACATGATACACTAAAATCAAACAAAGAAATAAACAAATAGTCATATATGCCCTGCCTCAGTGGCATGGTTTAGAAGAGAATAGGGAGATAGACTCGGATTGCAAAAATAGGGCTGGGATGTAACTTAGTGATAGAGTGCTTGCCTAGAAAATGTGTGAGGCCCTGGGTTCATTTCCTAGCACTGCCAAAAACCAAAACCAGAATGAAAGGGGAAAAACACCAGACTGCAAAAATATAATCTATAACCACTATAGTCTAAATATGAGCCATCTGAAATTGATAATATATTTTATAGGTTTAGAAAATTTTTATATAAGAATGTTCAAATGTGGTATTCTAGAAACACTAGCCAGAACCTAGATACTTTTTCCACTCCATCATTCTTGGAAGAGAATAAACCGATTATTCAGGTGTATTACTGTTTCTTGGCCTTGGGGTGTGCTTTTTTGTAAGAGGATTGGAAATATTCCCTTGGATTTGCCCTTGTGGTTGCCCACAAGAAATTTCAGAAATACTGTGCATATCACTAAATGTCCAATTCTCAGAAAGCAGTTTCTAGTATTTTTCTCAAGGCCAACTATATAGCCACTGATTTTTCTACTGGCAACTCTGGGTCAATCTTGTGGTTTATGAGGACTTGAATGGTACCTGGGCTACAGGCATACCCAGGAGGTCCACACTGGTTGGGAGGAGGGGAGTCAGATAGGTTTGGCAAATAGGTAGGGAGCAAAGGAAGAGCAGTATTTAAGAAGGGAGGAAGCTGACTCAAATACTTCTAACTGTATGAAGAACAAGAATGGTTACCAATTGAGAGGGAAAGATAAGAGGAGACTGAAGGCCAGTCTGGGCAAAAAAAGTTACCAAGACACCGTCTCAAGAACAAGCCAGGAGTGGTTGTACAAGCTGTAATCCTACCAGGTCTAGGTAGGAGTGTGGTCTGAGGCTGGCCTGGGTCAAAACAGGAGACTCTATCTAAAACCAACTAAAACCAAGAGGGCTAGGGGCATGGCTCAAGTGTCAGAGCACTTGCCTAGCAAGCATGAGGCCCTGAGTTCTAACACATTACCTCAAAAATATAATGTTGAGTGAAAAAAGTCAGCATGCAGAGGGATACATTCAGTATGCTAAACTACTGAAACACAGCATGAGTCAAGGAAGTGATATCAAATGAAGTACGAGATATAAGCCTTCACCCTTGACAGTTACCTCTACAAATCAAAACAGCCCTAAGAGGGCCCAAGAGCTCATTAGAGATTCTGCAGCAACACAGTGGTAAAATGAAATAGAGAATATCTCTATAGAAAGGATTGTGAATGAGATCTGCACTCTGAGACAACTGAATGGCTAGGCACAAAGAAGAAAGGTCAGAGGTATCAGCCATGTGCCATGTAGCAGGAACTACTGAATTCTCAAGAAGCTTGCTCTGCAGAGGATGCCAGCATCTTTTGCCGCAAAAGTAACCAAACACCATTTGTTCCTTCCTGGGAACCTCAGATGGGGACCTGACTTCATACTCCCCATCACCTTTTCCAATGCCTTATGCTCCAGCTCCCATGCTGCAACTGCTCCACAGAAGCCCTCAGACACTGAACTCAGTACCATACAGAACTAGTTGTACTCTGGACCCCAGAACCTAGTCTGCTCTGTACACCAGACTCTCCACCCTGACCACAGAGCCCCTGAAACTCTAACTCTGTGCCTTTTTGTGGTTTCATTCTTGGTTCCTTAACTGCTTCACAAATACCTATGTCCCACATACCATTACCAGTGTTGCAGTGGGTGTGCCTGTGTCCCAGGCACCAGTACCATTACTGTCCAAGATGCCAGAAATGTCATCTTCCCACAAGTAACTGTGCTTTAAGATTAATCTCCATGGTCATTGCATGGGTATCCACTCACCGGATTGCTGGTCCCACCATCACTAGGAAATGGCCTACAAGTCAAATACAATGCCAGGGTATATATTCAGCCATAAGTTCCACAGTGGAAGATAAAGAGATTGGCTGGATCTTAGCAGCCATTGCTTCTGAAAACCCTTGCTACTGTGGGCATTCACAGAATTGGCTGCTGAAGATGTCTGCAAGCTTGGTTAACACTGACCTCCTCTGATAGAACTGCATGGAGATTATACATATGAACCCTCACTGATGCCAGAACCACTCACCCTACCCAGCCAGTGTCCTTGCAGCACCCTGTTGGGGAAGATCTTTCTACACTGAAACTAGTTCATAATGGGTAGAGGGATAAGAGTAATAGGGGGGTTGAATATGACCCAGGTCCTATTCACACATACACATTATATGTGTGTATGGAAGTAACACAGTGAAACCCTTTTAATATACACCAATAGCTATAAAAAAGAGACTACTATAAATAATTTTGCTCACATATTGGATAACCTAGAAGAAATAGATAAATTCTTACAAACTAGGAACTCTTAATCATGAAGAAATAGAAAAATCTGAACATACCAATGAGAATGGAGATTGAACCAGTAATTAAAAAGACTGCAATCAAAGGAAAACCCTGAGTTGACAGCTTCTTAGCGTATTCTATCAAACATTTAAAAAATAATTATTAGCAATTATTCTTAAGCTCTTCACAAAAAAACTTATTTTTATGAGGTCAGAATTACCACAATCCCAAAACCAGACAAGGACATTATAAGAAAAGAAAATTATATGTACCTCAATACATTAAACGCCACATATGAGAAGCCCATAGCTAGTATCTTATCCAATGGCAGAAAAGTTGATATCTTTTCCTCTAAGATCAGGAATAAGACAAGGGTGCTCACTCTTACCTCTGCTTTTTAGTGTAGTACTGAAAGGCCTTGCCAGAGTAATTAGGCAAGAGAAAGAAATAAAGGACATCCAAATAAGAAAGGAAGAAGTTAAATTATCTGTTTGCAAATGACATGACCTTATTGGGAAAACCTAAAGACTATATCAAAAAAAGTGTTTGAACTAATAAACAAATTTAGTGGTTGCAAGATCTAATATCAATGTTCAAAAGCCAATAACATTTCTATACATTTACAAACTATGCAAAAAAGAAATCTAGAAAACAATCTTATTTATAACAGCTACAAAACCAAAACCAAAAAAACCTAGAAATAAATTTAATCAAGGCAGTGAAACACTTATACATTGAAAACTACAAAACACTGATGAAAGAATTTGAAGAGGACACAAAAATCAAAGATGTTACCTGCCATGGGTTAGAAGAATTAATATTACAAGTGTCCATATTACTCAGAGTTATCCTTATTAAAATCCCAATGACATTTTTCAAAGAAATAGAAAAATATCCTGAGATTCACATGGAACCATAAAAGCTTTTGAATTTCGGCCAAAGAAATCCTGAACAAAATATCAAAGCTATTTGATCACTACCAGACTTCAAAATATAGGGCAAGCAATGGCTTAAAAGAACCCAGCATGGTAATGTCGTAAAAATAGACATATAGGCCAATGGAACAGAATATAGAATCAGAGATAAACCCATGTGATTATACCCAAATCACTTTTGACAAAAGCACCAAGAACACACATATGATCAAGGACATACTTTTTAGTAAATGGTGTTGAGAAAACTTTCATTCATACAGAAGAATGAAACTAGTCCCCTATCCCTCATCGTATGTAAAAAACAAGCTCAAATGAAGCAACGGGGTGGACTATAACATCATAATGTCAAGTGAAATAAGATAAGCACAGAAAGACAAATATCACATAGTATCACTCATATATAGAATCAGAAAAAGCTAAGCTCAAAAGTAGAGAGCAGAATAGTGGTCAGCGTGCCTTGGGAGGGTAAGAGAAAAGGGGGTTGGGAAAGAGATTGGTTAATAAAGTCATAGCCAGAAGGAATATATTTTGGTGTTCTACTACACAGAGAAAAATATTGTCCTATATAATTCAAAATAACTAGAAAAAATAATTTTAATTTCTCATCACAAAGAAGTGATAAATATTTGAGAAGATGTATAACCTAAGTATTGTGAGCTGATCAATACATAATATAGAAATGTACTGAAACATAAAATTATACCCCATAAAATATGCAATTATTAGCTGAAAGTTCTGAGGCTGCCCCAGGCAAAAATGGAAGACCTTATTTTTGAAAATAACTAAAGCAAATAAGGTCTGGGGAATGGCACAAGTGGTATAACATCTGCCTAGCAAGTAGAAGAATACTGAATTCAAACCCCAGTATTTCCATCATAAACAACGACAACAGAAACTCTAGGGGAACTGAATCAAAGAGGGGATCCACACTTTTGTGAGTTTTAACTCTAGTAACTTGCATTAGATTTCATAGTGAATACTGGAGGAAATTCCTCTCATACTTCCAGCAGCAACAGGAGAAAAGGACCATTTTGAAATAAGCCATAGCATTCTGCTCTTCTTAATAAGATGTGATCTCTGGAAAAACTATTTGACCAGAGCCTAACCCAGGGTTTTACCAGAGCTAAACTGACCTTGGAGGAGAAAAGTGCCCAATCCTGTCTTACTCAAGTCATCCTGTCCATTCAAGGGGGAGAAAAATCCCAAGAATCACTTATGAAGTTCACAATCCAGAGGTACAGGCTACTAA
Source organism: Castor canadensis (assembly GCF_047511655.1). Lineage (NCBI taxonomy): Eukaryota > Metazoa > Chordata > Mammalia > Rodentia > Castoridae > Castor > Castor canadensis. The sequence goes on from NC_133398.1 coordinate 65,965,481, forward strand.
AAGACAAACCTAATCATAGAACTCATTTCCTGCCCCCACAGCTTTCTACCACATTACTAAATGCTTATTTAAAGCAACTCCTTTTACTCATCACAATGTGTCTCGTTCCAACAAAAAATTAAGAGACATATTAAAAGTAAAACAACACAGTTTAAAGACACAGAGAAAACATCAAAACCAGACTCACACATGGCAGCAAAGTTGTAATTATCAGGCTGGGAATTTAAAATAACTATGATCAGTATGTTAAGGATTCTAATAAATAAAGCACACAGCATTCAAGAACAAATGTACAATGTAAGCAGAGATGGAACTCTAAGAAAGAATCAGACATAAATGCTAGAGATTAAAAATGCTGTAACAGAAATGTAGAATGCCTTTGATGGGCTTATTTGTAGACTGGAAACTATTGAGGAAAGACATTGAGCTTGAGGATATCTCAACGGAAATCTCAAAACTAAAAACAAACAGAAAAAATACTGAAAATAAAAGCCAGAAGAGAATACCAAGAATTATGGGACATGTGACAAAAGGCTTAACTTTTGTATAACTGGAATAACAAGAAAAAATGAAACAAATAATTGAACCAATAGTGACAGAATATCTACTACTTAATGTCAGACACCAAAAGCATAGATCAAGGGAGCTTAGAGACTACCAAGGAAGATAAATGACAAAAATACTATATGTTTCTTCCCCCAAGTCAGTTAGGCTCCAATAAACCTACACATGTCAGATTTGAATTACCGAAAATCAAAGATACGGAAAAATCCTAGAGGAAGCCAAAGGAAAAACTACTTTACTAAATAGAGGTACAAAGATAAGAATTACATCTGACTTCTCAGAAATCATGCAAGCAAGAACAGCTTATTAAAATATTCAAAGAACTAAAAGAAAATCCCCACCACCCTAGGCTTCTCTGCCCTTTGAAATTATCCTTCAACAGTGAGGAAAAAATATTTTCTCAGAAAAACAAAAACTGAAGGAACTTGACTCCAATAGACCTATCCTGCAAAAAATGTTAATAATAGCTTTTCAGAGAGAAGAAAAAGGATATAGGTAGAAATTAAGGTGTATATAAAGAAAGGAATCACTTTGAAGAAGAATAAGTGAAAGCAATATAAAATTTTTTTCTTATTCTTAATTGATCTACCAGAACAAGCTGTTAAAAATAATAGCAACAATTTATTGATTATGTATGTTTATACAACCTGCTAAGGTATATTTATTTGTAAGTGAAATGAATTAATTAATGAATGAAAGGATACAAAGGATTGGAGGGAAATTATTTTGTGATTAGGATATACTTGCATTATCTGAAAAGGTGCAATATTATTTGGAAGTGGACTTGAATTAGTTGTAAATGTACATCATGAACTTGTGGGTACTAACTACAGTCAACTGACCTTTGACAAAGAAAGAAAAGCAATATGATGGAAAAAGATATATTTTTCAAAAATGGTGCAAAAGATAACTGGTAAGATCCTGTTATGAAAACAAGTAACTAGGTCTTAAAACTCACCAATAAGAAATTAAATGACTTGATTAAAAGGCTAAAAATTTTAATAGGCACCTCACCTATGTTAGTCAGTTTCACATTATTGAGAAAAAAATAGCTGACGAAAACAACTTAAGGGAGGAATGATTTATTTTGACTCACAGTTTCAGAGTTTACAGTCCAAGGTCAGCTGGATCCGTTGCTTTGGGTCCAAGGTGAAGCAGAATGTCATGGCAATGGGAATGTAGGGTGGAGGAGGCTGCTCACCTCATGATGATTGAAATTAGACAGACAGGAAGGGGCTAGGGACAAGGTGTCTTATACCAGGGCATGTCCTCATTGATTTACCTCCTTTAACTAGGACCTACCTACTACTTCCTACCACCTCCCCATAATGTCATCGTATTATGAATCCATCAAGGGATTAATTCATTGATTAAGTCAGAGACCTAAGAATATAGTCACTTCCCCAAAGCCCAAGAGTTGGCAACTAAGCCTTTAACCCACAAGCCTTCAGGGGACATTTCATATTCAAACGATAACATCACCAAAGAAGATACACAGATGACAAATGTGTGAAAATATGCTCCATATCTTACACCCTCAGGAAAATGTAAACTAAAACAATGATGAGATATATATCTGTTAGGATGGGCAATCCAGAATATTGGCAATACCAAATGTTATTGAGGATGTGGAGCAACAGGAACTCTCATTTACGTCAAGAAGGAGTGTAGAATGCTACAGCCACTTTGGAAGACAATTTGGCAATTCCTTCCCTGAGAAGGGATAGGGAAAAGATCCTGGGAATCATAGAATACATTATGCAGTCTGAATTGAGTTTCCTGTTCCCCTAGGAAGAAAGAGGAAGAGGAGATAGATATGCCATAGTAACATGGGCTTCCAAAGGCACACAAAAAATTCTTTAACTGACTTCAAGGAATAAGGATACTGACAAAAATGCTCATAAAGAATTCCAAAGAATGCTGGAGGTGTGGCACAAGCATCTGCTTAGCAAGCACAAAATCCTGAGTTTAAACCCCAGTACTACCAATCCAAAGAAAGAATCCAAAAGGATGATAAGGGAACTGAATAAGATTAAAGAGAATACAAACAGTTGAACAAAATTAGGAAAACAATTCCTTATATAAGTGAGAAACTAAGCGTAGAGCTAGACATCTTGAAAAAGAACTAAGCTGAAATTCTGGAAATGAACTCAGTAAATCTGAAAAATATAGTTGAGTGTTTGAACTACAGACTAAAAGAAAGAATATCTCAACTTGAAGACAGGTCTTTTTCCCATGCTCATGGATTGGTAGAATCAACATAGTAAAAATGTCGATACTCCCTAAAGTAATCTACATGTTTAATGCAATTCCCATCAAAATTCCAATGACATTCATTAAAGAGATCAAAAATCTACCATGAAATTTATATGGAAACACAGGAAGCCATGAATAGCCAAGGCAATACTCAGTCAAAAGAACAATGCAGGAGGTATCACAAAACCTGACTTCAAACTATATTACAAAGCAATAACAATAAAAACAGCATAGTACTGGCACAAAAACAGACATGAAGACCATTGGAACAGAATAGAGGACCCAGATATGAAGCCACAAAACTATAAACAACTTGTCTTTGACAAAGGAGCTAAAAATATACTATGGAGAAATAGCAGCCTCTTCAACAAAAACTGCTGGGAAAACTGGTTAGCAGTCTGCAAAAAACTGAAACTAGATCCATGTATATCACCCTATACTGAGATTAACTCAAAATGGATCAAGGATCTTAATATCAGACCACAAACTCTAAAGTTGATACAGGAAGGAGTAGGAAATACTCTGGAATTAGTAGGTATAGGTAAGAACTTTCTCAACGAAACCCCAGCAGCACAGCAACTAAGAGATAGCATAGATAAATGGGACCTCATAAAACTAAAAAGCTTCTGTACATCAAAAGAAATGCTCTTTTTTTTTCCTCTACAAGGAAAACTATATACTTCTGAAGAAAGAGATTGAGGAAGACTATAGAAAGTGGAGAGATCTCCCATGCTCATGGATTGGTAGAATCAACATAGTAAAAATGTCGATACTCCCAAAAGTAATCTACATGTTTAATGCAATTCCCATCAAAATTCCAATGACATTCATCAAAGAGATTGAAAAATCTACTGTTAAATTTATATGGAAACACAAGAGGCCACGAATAGCCAAGGCAATACTCAGTCAAAAGAACAATGCAGGAGGTATCACAATACCTGACTTCAAACTATATTACAAAGCAATAATAATAAAAACAGCATGGTACTGGCACAAAAACAGACATGAAGACCAGTGGAACAGAATAGAGGATCCAGATATGAAGCCACACAACTATAAGCAACTTATCTTTGACAAAGGAGCTAAAAATATACGATGGAGAAATAGCAGCCTCTTCAACAAAAACTGCTGGGAAAATCTGAATATCAGACCCCAAACTCTTAAGTTGATACAAGAAAGAGTAGGAAATACTCTGGAGTTAGTAGGTATAGGTAAGAACTTTCTCAATGAAACCCCAGCAGCACAGCAACTAAGAGATAGCATAGATAAATGGGACCTCATAAAACTAAAAAGCTTCTGTTCATCAAAAGAAATGGTCTCTAAACTGAAGAGAACACCCACAGAGTGGGAGAAAATATTTGACAACTATACATCAGACAAAGGACTGATAACCAGAATATACAGGGAACTTAAAAAACTAAATTCTCCCAAAACTAATGAACCAATAAAGAAATGGGCAGGTGAACTAAACAGAACTTTCTCAAAAGAAGAAATTCAAATGGCCAGAAAACACATGAAAAAATGCTCACCATCTCTAGCAATAAAGGAAATGCAAATTAAAACCACACTAAGATTCCACCTCACCCCTGTTAGAATAGCCATCATCAGCAACACCACCAACAACAGGTGTTGGCGAGGATGCGGGGAAAAAGGAACCCTCTTACACTGTTGGTGGGAATGTAAACTAGTACAACTACTCTGGAAAAAAATTTGGAGGCTACTTAAAAAGCTAAACATTGATCTACCATTTGATCTAGCAATACCACTCTTGGGGATATACCCAAAAGACTGTGACACAGGTTACTCCAGAGGCACCTGCACACCCATGTTTATTGCAGCACTATTCACAATAGCCAAGTTATGGAAACAGCCAAGATGCCCCACCACTGACGAATGGATTAAGAAAATGTGCTATCTATACACAATGGAATTTTATGCAGCCATGAAGAAGAACGAAATGTTATCATTTGCTGGTAAATGGATGGAATTGGAGAACATCATTCTGAGTGAGGTTAGCCTGGCCCGAAAGACCAAAAATCATATGTTCTCCCTCATATGTGGACATTAGATCAAGGGCAAACACAACAATGGGATTGGACTTTGAGCACATGATAAAAGCGAGAGCACACAAGGGAGGGGTGAGGATAGGTAAGACACCTAAAAAACTAGCCAGCATTTGTTGCCCTTAACGCAGAGAAACTAAAGCAGATACCTTAAAAGCAACTGAGGCCAATAGGAAAAGGGGAACAGGTACTAGACAAAAGGTTAGATCAAAAAGAATTAACCTAGAAGGTAACACCCACGCACAGGAAATCAATGTGAGTCAATGCCCTGTATAGCTATCCTTATCTCAACCAGCAAAAACCCTTGTTCCTTCCTATTATTGCTTATACTCTCTCTACAACAAAATTAGAAATAAGGGCAAAATAGTTTCTGCTGGGTATTGAGGGGGTAGGGGGGAGAGGGGGGGTGGAGTGGGTGGTAAGGAAGGGGGTGGGGGCAGGGGGGAGAAATGACCCAAGCCTTGTATGCACATATGAATAATAAAATTAAAAAAAAAGACAGGTCTTTTGAAATACTTCAGTGAGGTGAAAAAGAAACAAAATAATAAAGAATGAAGACAGCCTTCAAGACCTTTGAGACATCTTTAAAGAAAGGATGTTTACATTTGTGGGAACCTAAAAGCCAAGAAATAGCACAAAACTTTAAATTCCATGCAACTAAATAATAGTTTAAAAATTCCCCAATATGGAAAGATATGTTCATCCAGGTATAGATGACCCATAAGACCCAAAATAGAATGACTAAAATGTCTCCCGTTATAGCACATTAATCAAACTAAAGTACAAGACAAAAACGGAATTCTAAAAATGGCAAGAGAAGAGTAAGAAGTCGCATATAGGGTTCCCCCATTGGACTAGTGGCAGATTTATAAGGAGCAACCTTATAGATCATCAGGGAATGGAATGATATATTTTAAGTTCTGAAAGAAAATAAAACTGACAACGAAGAATAGCAAAGGTTATCCTTCAGAAAAGAAGGAGAAATAAAAGACCTTCCAAGAAAAACAAAAGCAGAGTCCATCGCCACAAGACTAACTTAACAAAGTATGTTTAAGAGAGTTCTACAACTTAAAGATAAGTACTATCTTGAAAATATAAAACCCAACAGAAGATCAGAAACACAAAAGAGAAACAGAAAAGAATCAAACTTTATAATACATATAACTTCCAAGCCATAATAGTGAATAATAAGAAAACAGAATATTTAAAACAAACAAGAAAATTAACACAATGGTAAGAATAAGTCTTTACCTTCCAATAATAACTTTGGATGTCAATGGATAAAATTCTCCCCATTAAAAGATATAGACTTCCACATGTGAGAGAGAACATGTTACACTTCTTTTCTTGCACCTGGTTTATTACATTTACTAGTACCCTCCAGTGCCACTTATTTTGATATAAATGGCAGGATTTAATTTTTATTTATGACTGAATGATATTTCATTGTGTACATGTATCACATTTCTTTATCTCAGCTATTGTGAAGCATGTACGTAAACATGGGCATGCTGGCTTCATTTCCTTTGGATATAGTCCTGGAAATGGGATAGCTTTATCCCTCCTTTCCCAAATCTAATGAAATGAGATTTTAAAAATCCATAGTATTTTAATATCTCATTATATGGTGGATATAGTTTTAGTTTCTTGAAAAACTTCCATACTGTTCTTCAGAATGATTGTACTAATTTACACTTCCAACCAATGGTGAATGAGAGCTTTAAAGAAAACCGAACTTGTATGCAGAATATGATTACTAAATTGGAAAGGGCAATTGGTAGACAAAGGGAGACTGGATTTGATTAGTGTGCACTTTGTACATGTATTGAAATACCACACCAAACCCAATTAATGTGTAAAATTAACACGTTAATCAAATATAAAATAAAAAGTAGAAACTGTTTTATCAAGGAGGGTACATGGCTGAATTTATAAAAAATGTAATGCCCAATGATATGCTGTTTACAAAAGCTCACTTCACCAGTCTAGAAACAGAATAAAAAAGGATAGAATACCATGCTAATGAAAACCAAAAGCAAGTAGGAGTAGCTATACTTACATCGGACAAAACCTAAAAAGAAAAAAAACCTAAAAAAGAGACAAAGGAGATCACTATATAATGATCAAGAGATCAATTCAACAAGAAGATAAAACAATTATAAGTGTAAACGTACCTAAAGCTGGGGCATCCAATTTTTACAAACACGATTAGATCTAAAGAGAGATAAGCTTCAAACAATAACACTGGGAGACTTAAACAATGGCTACATCATCAGACAAAAAATTAACAAAGAAGCATCAGAATTAAACTATACTATAAATCACATGAACCTAACTAACAGACATTGAAAGACCATTTCATTATCAGCTATAGAACACACATTCTTTTCATTAGCACATGGAACATTCTTTAGAATGAACCGTCCACGTATAAAGAAATTTTTAAAAAATTAAAATCACATTATATATCTTTTCTGACCAAAATGGAATGCAGCTAGAAGTCAAGAATAAAAGAAACTTTACAAATTAGATAATACATGGAGACTGCACAGCATGCTATTGAACAAATCATGGGTCATTAAAGAATTCAAAAGGGAATTTTAGAACTGTCCACTCATCCTTCTTCAACAACAATGACAATAAATTGTACTGTGTTACACTGGTCTGATGATACTCAAATATTACATTGCATGTTTCCCAATATATATTAAAACAATGTAATGATAAACAATAACTTTCAACCTGAAAAGAAAAAAATTCTCAAAGCAAATGAAAATGGAAATACAACATATCAAAAGCTTATGGGATACTATAAAATCAGTGCAGGAGGACATTTGAAGAGACAGCTTATAGAATGTGAGAAAAGTTTTGCTAGCTATACATCTGACAAGGGATTAATAACAAAAATATATTAGGAGCTCAGAAAACTAAACTCTCAAAGAACCAACAACCCACTAAAAAAATGAGCAAATGAACTGAACAGACAATTCATAAAAGAAGTGCAAATGGCCAATGAGCATATGAAGAAATGTTCAACATCGTAAGCCATAAAGGAAATGCAAATCAAAATGACATTGAGATTCCACCTCATCCTCATCAAAATGACTATCATCAATAACACAAACAACAACAAATGCTGGTGAAGATGTGGGGGAGAAGGAACACTTATACACTGCTGGTGAAAATGTAAATTAGTGCAACTGCTATGGAAAGAAATATGGAGGTTCCTCAAAAAACTAAAAATAAACTACCAAATGATCCAGTGATACCACTCCTGGGCACATATCTGAAAGAAAGTGCTCCAGGATAGATTGAGACATTTGCACACCCATGTTTACTGCAGCACTCTTTACAATAGTCAAGCTTTGGAAACAGCTCAGAAGCCCCATGACTGATGAATGGATTAAGAAAATGTGGTATATATACACCATGAAGTTTTATCCAGCCACAAAGAAGAATGAAATTATGTTGTTTGTAGGTAAATGGATGGAATTGGGGAGATCATGTTAAGCAAAGTAAGCCAGGCTCAAAAAGTCAAAGGTCATATGTTTTCCCTCATATGTAGAAGCTAGACTTATAAGTTAAATGTATATTTAAATACATATATATAAGGGAGAGAGAGCAAATTGTATTAGTGAGTTTGTCTGAGGGGTCTATGGGAGGTGGGAAAGGGAAAGAAAATGTTATAGAATAAAAATATTGACACAACCTATTATATATGAATATAATATAATGCACTGTACTGTAAGCTCTTGAATACTAGGGAAGCATGGTGATAGAGAAAGAGTAAGTAACGGGGTGGGGGATGTTAATTTGATTAAAGCACGATATATACAGGCCTGAAATACCAAGGCAAAACTCCCTTGGACCATCAGTATATACTTTTTTTAAAAATGAGGACAGAAGGGTAAAATAGGTCTTTTCAGGAGTGAGTACCAGTGTGTGTGTGGGGGGGGTGGGTATAAGGAAAGGGTGAATGAGGGTGAATATGGTGGATATATTTTATATTCATATATGAAAATAGAAGAATGAAACTTGTTGAAATTGTTTTAAGAAGGGAGGGAGGAGATAAGAGGGAGAACAATGGAGGGGACAAATCTAACTAAGATATATTGTAAGCACATTCGTAAATATCACAATGTATTCTTTTGTACAACTACTATATGCCAATAAAAATTTTTTAAAGAGGGACATTTATAGCAAAATGCTTACTTCGAAAAAAATGAGATTTCAAACAACCTAATTGTGCATCTCAAGGACAATTAGGACCATCCCAGGAAAGCAAGGATAGTGTACTATCTTCAAATCTATAAATATAATACATCAGCAGAATGAATTATAAAAATCATATGATCATCTCAATTGAAATGTAGAAAAAAATTTGAAAAAATTCAGCATATTTCATGATAAACAAAAAATCCTTAGCAAATTAGGTATAAAAGAATCAAATCTCAACATATTAAAGGCTCTATATGACAAGTCAATATCATACTGAATGGGGAAAAGCTGAACACATTTCCTCTAAGACATGAAAAAAGATGAGGATATTTACTCTTAATGCTTTTAATTCAATATAGTTTTAGCCAGAGTAATTAGGAAACAGAAAGAAATACAATTAGGAAGAAAGCAAACAATTAGGAAGGGAGGATCCTTGTTTGCCGATGATAGATTCTATATCTATAGAAAAACCTAAATATTCTTCCAAAAGGCTAATAGAAGAATAAACAATTTAAGTAAATTTGCAGGACATAAAATCAATATGTAAAAATCAACAGCATTTTTATACACCAATAATGAACTTGCTGAAAAGGAATCATAAAATTAATTCTATTCACATCAATAACAAAAACAAAAACTTAGGTATCAAACTCACCAAAGAAGTAAAAGATTTCTACAATGAAAATGACAAAATGCAGAAGAAAGAAATTGGAGATGCCAAAAATGTAAAGATCTCTCATGTTCATGGATTGGAAGAATTAATATTGTTAAAATATCTGTACTACCCAAAGTGATTTTCAGAGTCAATGCAATCCCCATCACAATACCAATGGTGTTCTTCACAGAACTCGAAAAAATAATCCTAAAATTCATATGGAAGCACAAATAGCCAAGGTAATCATCAACAAAAACAACAAAGGTACAGACAATATCAGATATCAAGATATATTACAGAGCTGTAGTAACCAAAATAGCATGGTACTGGCATAAAAACATAAACATAGACCAACTGAATAGGTATAGAATAGATATCCTAGAAATAAACCCACAAATCTATAGCCAACTGATTCTTTTTTTTTTTTTTTGCAAAACACAAAATCTCTATTTACATCTGCATATAACATAACTTTAAGATGAAATATATCATAAATAAAATGTCTACTGTTTGACAAGTATCAACAATTAAAACAAATCAAACTGGAATGAAATACATAAACAAAAATCCAACAAGTTGTACCTCTAATATTTGTACTATTGTCTCAAAGGAAAAATAAAACATACAAAGCCAGTAGTATCCCAATAGTTAATACCAATGGACAAAAAACATTTTGAAGTATAAAGGGCTGTTTTTAAAAACTGATATTTTTATGCATTCAGAAATATAGTTGGAGAGATCTGAAATCCCCAAATTTTAGTGTAATGCATATTGACTTTTTTGCACATAGATTTGGTGATTTTTTAAATACAAGTTTGAACTTCAGGTCTCTATTATTATAATATTTCCCCTTTTAAGATTTACATTTGTAGTCACAGCAAGCTTTCTGTAACACTCACTGGATTAAGCAAAATTGAGTCAATCATCTTATAAATGTGTTAATCTTCAAAAATAGGCTATAAAAGTACAGAACTATGAAAACATCTAGTCTATGTGCATATGGCTCAACTTATGAACAGGAAAACAGGTAACAGCATGCACTTTCCTGATACAAAGCACTTCTCTGCAATGCTAACCCACTGCTCTTCCCTGGACATAGGACTTAAGACGTCTACCAACGACTACTAGAAATATCTCAAGAGACTGAAGGGGGGCAGTGAGAAAGGGGAAGAAAGATGGAGGGAGAGACAAAAAACTAAAACCAAAACAAACAAAAACAAGCAATGGAATCTGTTGCAGCAAAAAAAAAAAATATTTTTAATGTAATCTATGTTTACTGATTTTTAACACTTTCTAATGCATCTTTTAAGAATTCAACAGAGTCTGAGATAATATGCTCATTAAACAACCCTTCTAGATACGCAGGAAATTTTTAGTTGCAATTAGTTTCATTTATGTCAATGATTTCTTTGTTGTGTTCGTTATCTACTCCAATTAGCTCAGTTAAAGTACAGCTATGGAGTAAAATAATTCTAATTTCTAGATTGCTGCTAAATTCAAGAGTCAAGTCAGTATCAGTCAAATGCTAAAGCATTATGAATCTGTTCAAAAATCCCTAAGCAAAGCTGTGTCATAGTTAAAGGCATTGTTTTAAAAAGGGTTTTCATTGAGAGTAGCAATTTCAGAAGCTTCTCAAAATTGAAGCTTATTTGGTAGGTTAACATTCCTGGTAAAAATAATCCATTACTTTGTCTTGTTGAAAAATGTAAATTTTCAGGGATCCATTAATTTTTTACTTTGCTGTGTGGTTTTATAGAGTCTTCACAACTGTTGCGAAGTGGCCACTTTTCCGTGTTATAGAAACAAAAAAATTCAGAGGGATTGCATACATGTTCAGTGCTTGTTGCAGAAGTGGGCTTACCCCACTGTTAACACTTGCAAGCAAATGTAGAAGCCACAGCCTCTACAGGCACAAATAAAAGACATTTAATGCCTTCAAGAACAAGACAATCAATCAAAAACCAAACATTTTTAAATAGAAAAGGTTCATGTATTGGTGCATATACCTGGCAAATGCTGGAGCTGAGATTCCAACCCATGTGTAGTAGATTCCAAAGCCAGGTTTTTTGGTAACACTGTATCCCTTCAATTCAGTTCCAGTTGGAGTTAATTTGAGTAGTAAAGGTTAAAAGATACAGATGAGTATCTCTGAAAGAATCACTGGAGCCACAAAAGTTTTGGCTTCTGAGGCTGTTAAGTGCTAGTCCTGATTTTCCAGTGTCTCTTGCAGGTACCAATATTATGTGTCACAGTTCTGTCCAGTGGAACCCATGCACAAACATAAACATTCTGGCAAAGATTTTGCTTTCCTGACTCAATCACTAAGACTTCTTGCTTCCTCTTCTATTACTGCCTGAAAGAGACACCAAGAAAGGGAGGTGAAGTAGCCATTTGGTCCCATGAGGTCAGGAGTATATAGGACTAGATGCTAATCACGGCTGACGGAAAAGGTGGAAGAGCCTGCTGGCCTCATTCAGAAGCTGAGCAGAGTTGGATGTTTATTCCACAGACCCTTATCAGTCAGTTTAGAGTTTCTTGTTATTCACAGAGAATGTAATCTATTGAGAAAAAGAGAGAGATGCATTTAAAATTTTTTAGTTACCATGAAATGTTGTACATCATGCATATTTATAGGGCACTGTGTGATAAGTGAATATCGTGAACAGAATATGCACTGATCAAATCAGTGTAACTAGTATTTCCCTCTCCATATCATTTCTTTATGCTCAGAGTACTGCAGTGCCTTCTACATGCTTATAAAATATAGTAGTAGATTATTGTGAACCACGGCCACCCTACTGCACTGTGGAATGCTTGAACTTATTTCCTCTGTGTTTTGGTACCAGTTACCCAGTCTCTCTTTACCTTCTCCCCACCTCCCCAGACTCTGGTAATTGCTATTGAGCATCATGGCCTTTTTTTTAAAGCTACCTTATGTGACAGAACATGTGGTTCTTGTCCTTCTGTGTCTGGTTTATTTCACATAACATAATACCTTCCAGTTCCATCCATTTTGCTGCAGATGAAAGGGTTTCATTCTTCTTTATGGGTGAGAAACATTCTTTTGTGTATATACACCACATTTACTTCATTCATCTGTTAGTGGACATGAAGGTTGATTTCTTGGCCATCATGACATATTTTGCATATTGTCAATAGTCCCTTCATAGTCATAGGAATGCAGGTATCTCTTTTGTAGGCTGATTTTCTCTCCACTGAATATATTCCCACAGTAGAACAGTTGGATGACATGGTAAATCTACTTGTAGTTTTTTGAGGAAACTGAAATTCCATGGTATTTCAATAGTGGTTATAGTAATTTACATACCCACCAACAAGGTCTAAGAGTTTCTTTTTCTTCATATCCTTGTCAGCATTTATTATTTTTTGTCTTTTTTATAATAGCTATTCTAACCGAGTTGAGATTATATTTCATTGTAGTTCTCATTTGTGTTTTCCTGATGGGTAATGATACTGACCATTTTATACATTTGTGGCCATTTAAATTTCTTATTTTGAGAAATGTCTATTAAGATTATTTGCTCTTTTTTTTTTTTGGCAGTACTGGGGTTTGAACTCAGGGCTTAATGCTTATTAGCCAGGTGCTCAACTTCTTTGAGTCACTCTGCCAGCCTTCATTTGCTCATTTTTAATTGGATTATTTTGTTGTATTTTTTGAATTGCTTGTATATTCTGGATATTAATCCCTCATCAGATCAATATTTCCAAATATTTTCTCTCATCTTGTCGGTTGTCTCTTCACTCCATTGATTGTTTTCTTTTCTGTGAAGAAACTTCTTAGTTTGATATAATTCCACTTGTCTATTCTTGCTTGTTTCCTATGACTTTGAGATCATAATCCCCCAAAATCATTGCTTATATTGATGCCTTGAGGGATTCCCCCTATGTTTTATTCTAGTAGTTTCATAGTTCCAGGTCCAGTTTTAGGCCTTTGGTACACTTTGTGTTGATTTTTGTATAGGATGAGAGACAGGGGTCAAGTTTCATTCTTCTGCATGTGGACAGCTAATTTTCCCAGCATCATTTATTAAAGACCTGTCCTTTCTCCAGTTCCTCTATATGGTGCCTCATAGATCATGGGTAAAGTGCTCAAAGAATCCTGACTTTTTTTTCCATTTCATTTAATCTCACATTTAAATATTCAGAAAACTGATTATAATCAAACTACCTCCCAGAAGAGTAGAAGGAAAGTTCAATGGAGGTGTGTTAGATATTATAGACATTAGAGTACAACACGAAAGTGGTTTTTCTAGGAATTTTAATTTTAATTTTAATTTTTATTTATTTATTTTTTTAACTTCAGCAAGAAAGAGTATTTATTGGCTCAGGATTCAGGTTAAAGATCATCAATTTTCTCTCTCTTCAACAATTTATCCATGCATCCATTATAAATATATATGTGTATGTATGTATATATATATATATATATATATTTGATATCTATACCAGACACGGCAGTATTTAATCTAAGTATAGTCTTATTTAGGGTAGAAGGTTATGTGGCAAATGTAGTGCTGGGAGACTTTCGGTTGTAAGAAGATAGATGACTTTATTTTTGTTGATGTAATTTAGGGTAATGGCCATGCTTTACTCTGTAACAAAAACGAAAGACTGCAATACAGAGTAACTTCAGTATACAAATGACTTGAGGGTAAGAAAAGAGAAAAACAACTGGAAAGGGGCCAAGGGCAAGAGGGTGGAGTAATGAAGGAAAAATGGGTAAGGTGAACAAGGGCTGAGGAAGAAAATACCATGGAGGTGGGTGGGAAAGGGGTGGAGCCATTGACCCAGCGATAGCCCAGTGGATATAACCGCCTGGTGGGGAAGGCCACCTTAACCCGCGGGGGACACACAGGCACAGGCAGGGGCCATAAGCCACAGCAGCAGCTGTCCCAGAGCAAGGCTGGAAAGCCCAGACAGAGCAGTGGAGACCAGGTTCAGGATGTCGCGCATGTTCTTGGTCCAGCTCCTAGGATTTTGGCTGGTGCTGAGCCAACCTTCCAGCGCGCGCGTCCGGGACGCGTGGTTGATGGAAGTTATTAAAGTCTGCGGCCGCGAATTTGCTCGCACAGTGATCGACGTTTGCGGGCAGACGTCCTTTCAGAGAATGGCTTTGAGTCAGGAAAAGCGGGCTCTGGATGCTGCGCCACCCGCAGGTGAGAGCTTCCCCTCCGCCCACCTTTCCGCGCCTCCCATTGGTTGTTCTAGGGCCGTCGACCAATCAGAAGGAGGGCCTGGCAGCGAGTTGGCGATTTCATTGGCTACCGGCTGAGCGCCCTGGCCGCGTGGTAGCTGGAGCCTGAAGTTCGAACTTCACATTTGTAACTTGATTTTACAGAGAGTGTCACTGGGAATGTCACTAGAGGGAGGGGAAAGCGGGCAGTGACAAACAGCCGCGCGCAAGAGGCACTTAGCAGCGGGCTCAGCGGCGCGGAGACACGAGGGCGCCGTCCAAGAGCTGGTGCTGCCCGCGCGCCAGCACCCCGAGGAAGAGCCAGCAGGACAGACGGCAGGCGGGTGGGGATGGGGCATCCGCGGTGGCGAGGAACGGGACAAAAGTGAGGCGGTGACTAGTGATCAGACCTGCGTGTGCTGCAGACCTGGCCCTGAAAGGGCAGACAGGAGGGGTCTTAGATTAGGACTCGCCTCCTTGTCAAGAAACAAAACAAAACAAAAACAAACAATCAAAAAACCGGGTTTTGCTTATGCCATAGAGGGAGGAGTGTGTCTGCTTAATGCACTTCACGGTGGAAAGTGCCTTAGACGGACACCTTTTTGAGTTGGGTTTTGTAGTTGGGTTTTGCAATTCAATTGAGAGAGGGTGATGGAAGAGAAACAAAAGTGACCCGATGACTGAAGAGAACATGGAAGGGGATCAGAGAGAAGGGAAATCTGCCTTCAGACCATAATAGCTGAAGACCTTATGGTGCCTTTGAGTTGGGGAAACCGCAGTGGATATATTTTTTAAAACACCCGAGGACTGAGTACAGCTGAGATCTGGAATTTTTTTTTTAAACGTTTTTGTTAGTTATAAAGCATTTGTAAAGATGAACTGGATGCTGAGTTAAAGTGGAAAGTCGGGAATAGGCTAGTCAATATGATGTTATGCTACATTCAGAGAGGCGAACTCAATTACCAATGATTAAGTGTTCTACATTTCATACCGTACATGCAATTTATGATAAAACACAACTAAAATTTATAGGCTAAATGAATATGCTGTACATAAGTGACCCTCATGCAAAATCATTGTGCACAATAAATACATTACCTGCTCTTTTATGGGATTTAAAGTATAAGGTTATTTACTTTTCTACATTGTGAGAGATTGATTTATTTAATACCAGTTTTTTATAACTCCTGAATAAAATTGATAGGATACAGCAGTCTAGGAATTTAATGATTCAAACTAAGAAACACTAGATTGCATTTTTTTCATTTTCCAAATATGTAACTAATAATGCTCATATTAAAAAAACATACTCCAATGCAGTGAGAAAAACAGAAAGCTCTCATACATATTAAAGACTTTGAAAAGTTTGTGTGAATTAATGAATATATTAAACAAAGAACTGGAAAGAAGTTTTATATATCAAGATACATATCTATTTTTACATTCTCACTCCACATTTTACGGTGAGTAGTTTCTCACAGTTTATTCTCCAAAACTGTAATTTAAAACTTCTATATAGTAGTCTATGCAATAAAACTGTCATATACACTCATGCCACCCAACAATGTTTATATCAATGATGGACCACATATGGAATGGTGGTCCCATGAGAGTATATTGGAACTTAAAACTTTCTATCACCCAGTGATGTCATAACTCTGGTAAAGTCACAGCAAAGTGCCACTGCAAACTGATGCATGTATAAATGAACCTACTGTACTAGCAATCAGATAAAAGTGTAACAATTTTGCAGTACATAAAACTTGATATTGATGATGAATGACTGTGCTATGGGCTTAAATATTTGCTCCACTGAACTTTTGATTATTATTTTACTTAAAACATTTTTTTTCCTTCTGACTGTCTCTTACTAAAAAAAGGAAAGCAATTTTTTTCTTTGCTTTACTGGGGTCTGAACTTAGGGCCTTGTGTTTGCTAGGCAAATGCTCTACTGCTTGAGTCACATTGCCAGCCCTTGATTGTTATTTTAGAGTGTACTTCCATTTATTCAAAAAATTATTGTAGGCTGGACGCATTGCCTAACCTCTGTAATCCTAGCTACTTGGGAGGCAAAGATTGAGAGGATGCAGCCCATGCAAAAAGTTAGTGAGAGCCCATCTCAACAAACAAGCCAGGTGTTGTGGCACATGTCTGTGTGTATCCCAGTGTAAGTAGGAGGATTGCAGTCCATGCTAGCCTGGGTAAAAAGTGTTCTGTGTATGTTAACAGCAGCTTCACACATTTCTTGTACCAGGCTTTGAACTAAGAACCTCATGCTTGCTAGTCAGGTGCTCTACCCCTTGAGCCATATCTCAGCCCTTTTTTTCTGGTTATTTTTGAGATAGGATCAGACTTTGTTGTCCAGCCAGGCACAGACCACAGTACTATCTTACGCTTCCTGTGTAGTGGGAATGACAGGCATAACACCACCATGCCCAGCTTTTTTGTTGAGAAGGGGTCTCACAAACTTTTTTATCCAGTCTGGCCGGGAACTGCAATCCTCCTGCCCTCAGATGCAGGTCAAGAAAAATTTACTAGCTAGGAATCATTTTGGAATTACATGTCAGCCAGTTGTGATTCATAGGAATTTTCATAACTCTACTGTTGATAGTTATTAGCGAACCACTTTATCCCACAATGTATGCCAAGATGACACTCACTGCATCCCTTTAAAAAATAAGATATATATATTTTTAGCTAGAAGAGGTGTATATAAATGAGGTTTGAGTCCAAAATACAGTGATTAAGAGGTGTGTGTTTGTATAAATTCAGATAGATTAGAATATTATATTTGAGTTTAGACTCCATAAATTAAAAATATTGTGGTTTACAAAATGTTTCAAAATAAGTTTCAAAATAACTTGAAAGACTGCAGACCACACAGCCTATGAATAAACTTAATACAAACAACAACTATTTTGGTTCATTAATTTACTGGATTTAAGAATATAGAAAGTTCTCATGAGATTTTCTTGGCATTAAATAATGCCCCCTCTGGAGAAAGTTTAAGTTACAGCAAGGAGAGGTTTATAATAAGTAAAGTGAATTAAACTTAGAATGTCTTACTGAGGTAAAAAGCCAAAGCTTCTGACATATATCAAATCTGTTATTGCTAATTTAGAACTTGAATGAGAGGGAGCATTAGGAGGAAAGACAAATGGATATAGTATTAGTATTTTTCCTCTGCCAAACTACAGCTGTTGAAGTTTGTTGTTAGTTAAACTGAGGACAATTGAAACTCTTGTGGCAGGACTCCTGAAGTACATCAGTACCAGGACCACCATGTTTGGGTGAAGGGACTCTGTTTTCTCTGAATAGTAGGCCTTGTGCCTTCGTGGTTAACCTCTAATGGTTAATCTGTCTTTCACAAAGACATCTGTATCTTTTGGCTTCTTTGTTTCCATTATTTCATGAGTAATGCCTTATTAAGCTCAAGGATACTTTTGGTATCTATGAAGAAGAGAAGCAGAAATGGATCCAGGTTTACACTATGATTTAAATTTCATTAGTGTTTCTAATTTCTTGGTGTGCTAAAACTCTTCAGTTGTGTAATTGGTAGAGATAAAATTTGGGGGAGGGTTCATGTGACTGAAAAGATTTTTGAGGACAGGAGATGTTTCTTTTTTATTAAAATCTCCTAATTGGCAGTGCCAGGGACATGGAAACATCCAGCAAATATTCAACTGACTGACTGTGAACAAAGAAGAGGGCAGATGTCAGCTGATTCCTGTAGTTCCCAGTCCAGCATTTATATTCAACCAGCATGGTGGCCAGTTTGTCCACAGAACTGGAACAAACATCATGCAAACTTAGTACACAGACACCACAGAAGATACTAATCTTGCCTCTAAGCCTGCGATTTTTATTAGTGTTCTTTTAATCCATTTTTGTCTTTAATGTACAATACTACTTGATATAAACACCCTGGGCAAGAGAGATTGTTAAATAGATTGAAATATACCAGAGATTTATAACCCCTGTTGGTTACACCTGAGCTGAGCTGTTGGAAAATTTGCCTTTTTACATTATCCTGAAGAAGTAACTTGCCTCCATGGAACATTTGATAGCTTAAAATAATGAAAATTCTTTTCAAGGATTACTATCATAACTCAGAAGTTTGTCAGCAATGGTGAAATTTACACAGGTAAAACGTTCATTTGTAATCAAAATGAGTGTTTTCAATGACCAACATGAGTTCAGTAAAATGTCAAAGAATGAAAGTGACTATGATAAAAGCAATGATGAGATGATGAAGAAATGACAGAGGGCCAAATGGAGTAAAGCAGAACCTTGGTAAGATTGTAGTACAATTATAGGTAACTTAGATTATTTAGATCTTAGAGTACTTGCTCATTCTGTTCCAGTGTTTAATTATGTTGAGGAAATGCTTTTCTTTTTGTCTTTACTAACAGTTGTTTTCTTTTGCTCCTTGATGTGAACATTTCTTTTCCCCTTCCCACTTTTTTTTTAACTTAACAGAAATTGTGCCATCCTACACCAACAAAGATGCAAAACCCTTAAATATGATGTTGGAATTCATTCCAAATTTGCCACAGGAGCCAAAGGCAATGCTATCGGAGAGACGGTCATTATTACTAGAGCGGCAGCAAGAGTATGTACCTGTACTAAAGGATTCAAATCTTAGCTTTGAAGAGTTTAAGAAAAATTTTCATAATAGACAAGATGAAGCAGAAGACAGCAGTCCTTCAGAACTAAAATACTTAGGCTTAGACACTCATTCTCGAAAAAAGAGACAGTCTGAAATGTTATTGGGCCAGAGGTGCTGCCAAGTTGGTTGTACCAGAAGATCTATTGCTGAATTTTGCTGAGATGAAGATAATTGTGTATAACACATCCAGAATTCATACATATTCTTAATGACATTTTGCTGATGCCTTTTTCTGCCCCTGCCCCACTATCAGAATATGATAAATCAATTTTAATACTTGTATTTTTCATTTGGTATGAAAGAAATATTCTTTGCATTATTATAGTTTCTGTTAACAATATTTTTATGCAAAACATCTTTTTGTCTTCTTTATTAACAGTCTGATTATATTATTGCCTTTTAATGCTATTCATTTAAAATTACCATTAAAATATTTATCAGTTTAACTGTCCATAATAATTCATCTTACACAATGCCTAACACTAGTTACCTAGAATGGGCCCAAATGCTTTTATTGATATTCTTAAGTTTGATATACATAAAGCCACAAACTTGAACTTTGCTGATGGATTTGGAAAGATTTTGTGTCTTATAATCATGAGATCCAGGTTATCAGGCTGGGGGCCAGAAGGTTCTTGATCTTGTCCGAGAAAGATTCAAGGAGGGACACAGGAGATTTAAGCAAGGGCAGCTTTATTAATGCAAAACAAAGTGAAAGTACACTCTCAAGTGGGAAAAGAGGGCAGGTGCAAAAAGAGGACTTCCTTGAGGTTCTTATGACCTCAACCATTTCTTGGGGTCTGTGGACATGTGGAGGTCGTTATTCCTAGACAACTGGATTGTGCATCCTGACTCCTCCCACTTGTCGGGTGGGTGAGTCTTTGGCCATGATGATCAAACAGGGGTTGTCATTTTCTGCAGGCTATGGAGGCTGTGGGTCAGCAAGATCCTGCTGTGTATCACAAGTCATTCTGTCAACATCAGTGGGGCCAGAATATGATTTTTGGGGAAAGGGTTCTTGGGATTGATTCCAGGACCTCACCCTTCTTAGACAAATGTTCTGCCACTTGAGCTATGCCCCCAGGCTTTTTGTTCTTTGAATGTGTGTTTGAGATAGAATCTCATTAACTCTTCCAGAACTGGGCTTGAACTTGGGACATGATGTGATATTTTTTTTTAATCAATATCCAAGGCACAATTCTTAGCCATCAGAATTCCTAACTTCCTTCCTAATCCCTTGTCATTCCCCCCTTAAGCAGTGTGGACTCTAATATTCTTATAAGGGGGAGGGCTGTAGGTTAATTCTTCAGAAACTACTTTTACTGAACAGGAACAATGGCCCTTTTCTCTTTGCTGTCTATTAGAAGTGATGGCTGAGATTGAGATGGTGGGATAGAACAGTGTGGTAACCTGATCCTGGTTGTTGATGATGCTCATTCTGTGGTATTGGCACACCATCATTTGTAGGTGTTTTTTTTTTTTTTTTGCCAGTACTGGGGTCTGAGCTGAGGGTCTTGGTAAGCAGATATTCTACCATTTGGTAGGGCGGTATTAAACCATGCTTCAATCCCATCATTTGTAGGTGAAACTTTTGAAGCCCAGTCTGATTTGTCAGTTGATGCTGTGGTCACCTATTGCAAGAGGTTCCCTTTGACTGTAACTGGCAGTAGCAGTAATCCATAGAAGCAAGCTCAAGTGTTTAGATGGCAGTTTTATTGGCATATGACTTTCATTTTACAAGACAATGGTGGTGGATTCCTTTCTGGGGCTTTCAACTTTCCCAGGCACAGTTTTCTGCCCTGCCTTAGAGTAGCAAACATTAGTCCCTTTCCATGGGGCAGGCCAAAGATCTGATTCAATTGTAATTGGCTGCACCCATACTAGTCATGCCACCATTGCACTGGTGGCCAATTCTGAAGGGTATGCTGATAGAGTAGCACATGGGGTTCATAGTTGAGCAGGACTATTGGTGACAATTACTTCCACCCATTTTTTTCATTGCATTGTCCCATCTCAATAGTCATCTACAGTTTTCCATTGCCCTCTATGTTTGGGATAATTGCCATGAATTAGGGTCCATTTTGCCTCTGTATCCGCTAGAGCCCATGTGGTGAACATTAGTAGAAGACTGACACACTTATGGTTTAATGTGGCGCCTCTGGTCACCTCATATCAGCCCTTACTTGCACACAACTTTGGCCATCTGTGAGAGGAGGGGCTTGGAGGAGGTTTCTTATCCCATGATGTCCTCTGCTTCTAGTATGGGGGTGGAGGGTGGGGATGGGGAGGAACTGCACACACAATATACATCTCCTCATCTTCCCTTGCTTTGGTGAACTGCTGTTCTGGCTTCAGAGATCTCCATAAACATTCCAAGATGGCACTGGTTTTCCTCACAGTTGAATCTCATCACAATCCTGCATAATCATTCTGCATCATATTTTTTTAGTCTTCTGGTTTTGCCCTTATCTGTTGATTTCCATTTTGTAGATTTGCTTTTAGACAAAACCTTATTTCACGAAACAAAGTCCTTCCTTATCCAGAAAATCTTCTGGATAGTCTTCATCTACAGCTTTATCCCAAATCATACTCCATCATACTGAATCTCAGCACAAACACTATCATAGTACTTCCACGATATACTTTTAGACTCTTGTTTTTGCCCTTACCTGCCTAATTACATTTTTGAATAATCCTTCATTTTAGGACAAAACCAAATTTCATACATATCCTTTCATATAAAAAATGCTTTCTTAGTTTATAACACTTTTATATCTCATATCCTACTTACTTGATCCTTTCTACCTATTTAACCCAAACTACATTCATGATAGAATGAAATAAGTTAAGATCATCTGTCTACACATAGTTGCAGGTTTTATGTATGCACACTTTACTGCCACTTTGATTTTTCATTGGTTGAGACAGGGTCTCTCTAACTTCCCCTCCAACAGGCGCACCACATGCCAGACTATTCTTAAATCACAATGCTCCCACTCTCTCCTTCCTAAATAGTTTTGATTTTAAAAAGGACTTTTTTACACATTTTTCCTTTAGCTTCACATGAGTCTAAAAGTTATAGGATGTTACACTCCAGCTAGGGTTGGTTAAGATAAGAAAACCCCAAATGACCTTGAACACAAAATTATTTTAGTACAAGACAGGAAAGGACGAAGGGAGAGAAAATACACAAATAGCCCATAATCTTCCTTCTATGTTAACCCTATAATTGCAGTTTAGGATATGAAAGGCAAACTGATGGGTAATTATTTAGTCTTTCCAGACACAGAAGAAAGCAATAAATTCTACCGTTGAGGCCTTCCCTCAATATCCATAATTGTGCATGCGTCAGAAAATAAGAGCCCAGGATAAGACGATAAAAACTAAAAATACAGCCCCAGCCCATACTGACGAAGAATCAGGGAAGTTTATTGGATACATCCAGAGTTACCCAGGCCTCCTTCTCTGTGTTGTAGATTGTCCTGGAAAGGACCACAGGGGACCCTTGGAAGCTTCAGTCAGATATAGTCAACAGTTGCCCTTCTGGATTTGATTCCAGATCCCTTTGGAGCTGAGGGCCATCCTGTTTTTAGTGCTTCTTTGTTTGCATATGGTACAGAGTGATTTTGGTAGCTGTCATCCTGAGGACATTCCTTGCTTCAATGCCCAACTGTTTGCAGTTAAAGAAAATCCCTTCACTTGGGGCAATCTTGAAAGTGCTTCCTGAGTGACTTAGAGACATCATAATACCTCAGAAGATGGCTAAAATCTTGACTTGCCTCTTATCAGCTTCTGATTTCTTCTCTCATCTTGTACCCTACATCTTTCCTCCTCTGCTAGATCTTGATTGTTAAAGACCACACAGACTATATCTAATGATTGTGTCAGAGTGGTTTGAGGACCCAGTGCTGACTTTTAGAGCTTCCTTCTAATGTCTGGGACTGACTGCCCATTAAAATGGGTCCCCAGCATAATGTGTCCTTTCTGGGGAAGTGGAGTCAGTATGGGCATGTTTTTTAAATGGTTTCCATGGCCACCTCTTAGCATATGAGCAGGGGAGATTAGAGTTGAATCAATGAGGCTGGTTTGGGCATGGCAGGGTAAATAGGCTTGTGGTTGGGTAGTTGTCCCAGTCTGGGAAGGAACTACATTAGGTGACTGAGCACAAGGTGGCGCCATATCCATGATGCGAAGGGTTTGAGACTCAGTTGTTGATGGGGGCTAAAAGGATAAATTATATCTTCCTAGGGAGCACTGATGGCATATAAAGACCTGTTCACATGGCATCTTGGACCATTTGTTTTACCCTCCACAGAAAAGAGCTAGTTGTAGGGTAGTATTGTGATTTAAATTTCTATTTCAGGACAAATTTCTCTACCCTCTAATCTATGTTGGGACCATGCTACATTACAGAAATGGGCTAGAGCTTTCTTCCTGAGGGAATCTGTGAGAAGTTGCTTCCAAAGTTTGAGAGTGAATCCCAGAAGGGAGTTTGTCAGGATGACTGAGAACCTCCCATGGTATGTAAGAGACAAAAGAGAAAGAGTAGAGTTGAGGTGAAGGGAGCCAATTCTTCCTAGAGAAATCCTGGAAGACTGAAGGAGAAATTCAGTGTTCTGGAATCCTCTAGTTTCTGCATCCTGTATTCTATTCTCCCTGTTGGAGACTCATATCTGTTGATTGAAAACACCCCAGTGTCATTAGAGAAGGAATTTAACTTCAAGAACTCTGCTCTGGTATCTGAGCAAACCTACACTTCCCAAAGTTTGTAGTCAGTCCATGTCAGACTAACTGGGGTGATGTCACATTTTCATGCATAATGTCAAGAGATCAGGTGATATACAAAACAAATCCATGAGAGAAAAATCATTGCTTCCTGGGTACTCTGACAGTAAATAAATTGGAACAAAACATTCAAGTGTGTGGCATGAATCAGGCATTGTCCTCCATAAAAATGTCTGATTACTGTGTAGCAAAAACAATTCCATAATTTCTTCTCCCACCAACATGAAAACAAAATAAGTATGAGACAAACTAGGTAATATAAGATAAGGTGATTGAGATCCATAGAAAACAGTAAAAGAAGCTAGGAAACAGAAAAGATTGAAATTGGCAAAACCCTACAAGGGGACAAGCCACAGTGATTGGATGTGGGTGATAGTCACAGTGTCCCTACATCATTGCATGGAGACTGTGGTGGGTGGAAAGTCCTAAGGCCACTCTGTCTCACTCTATGCCCCATTTATCCTTCATGGGAGTCTTCAAGCAGTGAGGAATCGAGTGATATTTAAGTGGTTAACTCATGCTACAGTGTGCCAGAGTTTGGTTTCCATCTCCAGAAAAAGAAACAATCAATAAGCAGAACAGAGGTGCAGAAATGGACTTATTGAAATCAGGATAAAGTCACCTGCTCCTGGGTAGGGGTTCTCCTTGACCTCCTCTCTGGCTCACCAATTTGGGAGCCAGAAGATTCTTAGTCTTTTCAGAGAAAGACTTCAAGATGGACACAGAGGGAATATAAGCAGGAACAAATTTATTAATGCAAAGCAAAGTGGAAGTACACTCTCAAGTGCAAAGAGAGGGCATACTCAAAAAGAGGGCTTCCCTGAGGTTCCCACAACCTTAATCTTTTATTGGGGTCTGTGGACATGGAGGTAGTTAATTCTGGGCAATTAGGTCATGTGTCATTATCTCCTGAAGACCGGGTTATGTGCCCTTAACTCCTCCCACTTGTCAGTGGTGGAGTCTTTGGCAATGATTATCAGACAGTGGTTGAGATTTTCTGTATGTTTGTGGAGGATGTGGGTTAGCAAGACCCTTCTGTGTGTTGCAAATCATTCTGTCAACATCAGTGGGCTAGGATGTGATTTTTAAAATCAAAATCCAAACCATGGTTCTCAGACATAAGGTCTCCTAATTCCCTGACTAATCCTTATGTCATCACTGAACTACTCATTGCAAACAATCAGGTTGGTCACTTTATCAATTTAAGTTAGTTGAGGACATACAAACTCAAGGATGTTCAAACTGGTTCTACTCCCAGCTCTCGCTTCCAAGAGACAAAAAAAGGCAAATGATATTTTAAAGGAAAAGTGAGTAGACATATACATAAGAGAATAGACAACTGAGTTCATGTTACAGAAAAACTAATTTAGCAAGGAAATAATGGTTTTTGTTTAACATTTTAGAACTTATAAACCATTTTTATAAGCAAAATAACTGAAATGGTATGAAAACTTGTTAGAAAAGTAACTTAGAATAGGTTTTATCTTAGCATTTACCCAGTTCCTTCAAATTATCTACACATACATATTAGACAGCATTTATAGAAAATGTATTAAGTGACAAATTAATAATTTCCATCAAAGTATCTAGTCAGAATTTGAAAGGATTAAGAGACAAATTCCCATATTTCAAATTCCACACATGACTAATCATAACCTGACCTCTAGGATTAACTAAACTCTCACGAAGGCCACTTCGCATACTTCACAAATCGCTATAAAACCTGAGAGACTATAAGCCACCTTGGACAAAGCCAGGAAGGGTGCTGCCTGAAGTGGAACTTTCAACTCATAAGAATGTACAGCCTCAGAGGCAGAAGGACTACTCCTAGACCAGGTCCTAGCCTATGTCCACATCTGCTCCTCCACAAAACCCTTGGAGGCAGGGCTCCTGGAATCAGAGTCTACAATTACTGCTCTGAAGACATGATGACCTTTGATAAAAGATAATCTGTGGTTAACCATCTACTATAAACATTCAACCAGTTAATGTCTTTAATATATCTAATGCTTGTGGTATTAAAATCTATCTAAATGTCATAAGAAACTGTTCATTGTATCTTAATACAATTCTCATATAAAAATTAATGTTTATACATGTGTGTCAGGATAGCGTTGTATGTAAATAACAGAAAATCATAAACATAGCTTAAACAAAGCCGATGGAGTAATCATCAAACACTGCTTAGCCTCTGAATGAGACCAGTAGAGTCTTTCCACTTTTCCAGTCAGCTATATTTAGCATATCCACCTGTCTGTTGATGGGCCCTACCTCATGGCCCCAAGATGGCTGTTTCATCTCCCTTTTTCTGTTTCAGGTAGAAAATGAAGTAATAAGGCTTTGTGACTAGATCGGAAAAAAAGACTTTTTCAGGAGCTACTACTCTCATGCTTTTGTTCTATTGGGCAGAAGCTGTGTCACATGGACAAGAGATGTGAGAAATCACATCTAGCACTTGTAGTCTCCAGAGTTGAGATAATCAAGGGAGAGGGTTCTAAGAAAAGAGATTGGAGTTAAGCTATAGGCACACCAATGTTCTCTGTTCTTGTATCTATAATTACCCCGTGAAAAATATTAATCTTTACCTAATAATCTTCATCATCAACTTAACTCCATGTAGTACTGGATCTTAGGGATACGTGGAGAGGAAAATGACCTCTGGAGTCCAGTAGACATGGGTAGGAATCACAGTCCCAGTATTTATCAGGTATATGCATGGGAAAATTTATTTTTGCCTTAAAAAGTTGTCTTTTTATTTTGTTTTAATGATAAAACAATTATTTTTATTTCTGAATTAATAGCATTTTAAAAAATGTTTAGGTAAAAATATAGTGGAAAGTACAGACTTCCATTTTATCTCCTCACCTCACCTCAGAAACAGTTTTCTTTATTATTAGCATCTTACATTAGAGTGGTGCATTTGCACTGATTTATGAACAAAGATTGATAAAATTATTATTATTAATTCATTCTATAGATTTTGACTCCCTGCTTTCAATTCATTTGAATAAATATTTAGACATGGAATTGCTGAATCACGGGATCATTGTATTTCAACTGTTTGAGGAAAATCACCATGCTGTCATACAGAGGCTTCCCTCTTGTACCCTCCCACCAACAGTGAACAAAGGTTCCAATATCTCTATATCCTTGAGAACATTTGATGTTTTTCTTTTGGGACAATAGCCACCCTAAGAGATGTGAAGTGGTATCTTATTGTGCTTTCTTTTTCTTTTTTGTTCTTTTACTATTATTTTTAATTGACAAAATAATTGTACACCTTTATGGGGTACAACATGCTGTTTTGATATATTTCTACAATGTAGAATTACTAAATCAAAGTAGTTAATGTGTCATTCACCTTGCCATTTTTTTATGGTGAGACATTTGAAGTTTACTGTCTTGGTTATTTTTAAAATATCTAACACATTATATATTTTTTAAGACATAGCCCAGGCTGGCCTCAAACTCATGATCCTCCTGCCTCATCCTCTTTGCCTCGTTGACTATTGGTGTGCCACCATGACCGGCTACCACCCATTATTGTTTTTGACTGTAGTCTCCCTGCTGAGCAACAGATCTCAAAACTTCTTTTAAGCTAGACATCGATCTACCATTTGATCCAGTAATACCACTCTTGGGGATATACCCAAAAGACTGTGACACAGGTTACTCCAGAGGCACCTATACATCCATGTTTATTGCGGCACTATTCACAATAGCCAAGTTATGGAAACAGCCAAGATGCCCCACCACTGATGAATGGATTAAGAAAATGTGGTATCTATACACAATGGAATTTTATGCAGCCATGAAGAAGAACGAAATGTTATCATTCACTGGTAAATGGATGGAATTGGAGAACATAATTCTGAGTGAGGTGAGCCTGGCCCAAAACACCAAAAATCGTATGTTCTCCCTCATATGTGGACATTAGATCAAGGGCAAACACGACAAGGGGATTGGACTTTGAGCACATGATAAAAGTGAGAGCACACAAGGGAGGGGTGAGGATAGGTAAGACACCTAAAAAACTAGCTAGCATTTTTTGCCCTCAATGCAGAGAAACTAAAGCAGATACCCTAAAAGCAACTGAGGCCAATAGGAAAAGGGGAACAGGTACTAGACAAAAGGTTAGATCAAAAAGAATTAACCTAGAAGGAAACACCCACGCACAGGAAATTAATGTGAGTCAACTCCCTGTACAGCTATCCTTATCTCAACCAGCAAAAACCCTTGTTCCTTCCTATTATTGCTTATACTCTCTCTACAACAAAATTAGAAATAAGGGCAAAATAGTTCCTGCTGGGTATTGGGGGGGGAGAGGGAGGGGGCGGAGTGGGTGGTAAGGGAGGGGGTGGGGGCAGGGGGGAGAAATGAACCAAGCCTTGTATGCACATATGAATAATAAAAGAAAAAGAAAAAAAAGTTATAAATCTATGAAATGAAACAAAATTCAGAAATAAACTGTGTCAAAACTGAAAAAAAAAAACTTCTTTTAAGATCACAAACTTTATACACTTTGATCAACAACTTTCCAGTCTTTCTTTCCTTAACCCCAACCCTTAGCTTTTGATAACTATCATTCTTCTTTCTATGTCTATGAATTCAACTTTTTTAGATTCAATGTGTAAGTGAGATCATGTCGCATTTATGTTTTGGTACCTGGTTTATCTCACCTACCATAATGTCATAGTGAATGATGGATTTCTTTCTTTTGTAAGGCTAAGTAACTTTCCATTGTGTGTGTGTATGTGTGTGTGTGTGTGTGTGTGTGTGTGTGTGTGTGTATACACATTTGTATATACCACACTTTATCTATTCATTCATTGATGGACACAGGTTGAATAATGCTGCAATGAACGTGGAACTACAGATATACTTTTTTTTTTTTTTGAGACAGAGTCTCACTACATAGCCTGAACTGGCCTCTAACTCAAGATCTCAGCCTCCAGAGTGCTGGGATTGCAGACTTGTACCACAATAGCCTGCTAGATATCCTTTTGATATACTGAATTTCTTCTCATCCCTTCTTTTATTTTGCAGTACCGGGGCTTGAACTCAGGGCCTACACCTTGAGCTACTTTACCAGCCCTTTTTGTGTTAGATATTTTAGAGATAGGGTCTCATGAACTCTTTTCCTGGTTGGCTTTGAACCATGATCCTCCTGATCTCTGCCTCCTGAGTAGCTAGGATTACAGGTATGTGCCACTTGTGTCCGGCATCTTCTCATCCTTTCTAACACTTAGTATCTTTCATCTTTTTGATAAAAATCATTCTAAGATATGAGATGTGATATTGTGCTTTAAATTTGCATTTTCTTAATGACAAGTTGTACTAAACATTTTTCATGTAACTGTAGGCCATTTATATATCTTCTTGTGAGAAATACCTATCCAGATCCTTTGATCATTTTAAAATCGGGTTATCTAATTTCATGCTATTGAGTTGAGTTCCTTATATATTTTGAGTATTAACTCCATATTGGATGAATGGTTTGCAGATATTTTCTCTCATTTCTTCATTAGTTGTTTCCTTTGTTGTGCAGAAGCTTTTTGGTTTGATGGCATCCCATTGTTCTATTTTGACTTTTATTGCCTATGATTTCAGGAGCATAGCCAAAGAATTTTTTCCCTGAACCAATGTTGGTGAGTTTTTCTCCATCTTATTTTAAGTTCTAATTCATTTTCTTTGATAGTTGAATATGGTGTGAATAAGGGTCTAATTTCATTTTTCCTCATGTGGATAGCCAGTTTTCCAATACCGTTTATTAAATAAACTATCCCTTTCCATTTGATGTTCCTGTCCAAAAATCAATAAGCCATGAGTATGTGTGCTTATATCTGGCCTGTCTATCATGTTCCAGTGGTCAATGTGTTTGTTTTATGCCAGTACTGTACTGTTTTGATTATAATTGCCTTGCAATGTGTTTTGAGAGCATTGAGTGTGATGGCTACAGATTTGCTCTTATTAGTCAGGATTTTTAAATTTTTTTGGCTATTTGGAGTCTTTTGTGGGTCAATATAAATTTCAGGACTTTTTATATATATCTGAAAAATGACATTGGAATTTGTATTAAGACTGTACTAGACCTGTTGATTCAATGGGCAGAATTTTCATTTTAAAAACATTAATTATTTAAATCCATGAAGATGGGTTATCTTTCTATTTATGTGTGTATTCTTTGATTTCATCAGAGTGGTATTGCTTTCATTATGCAGGTCTTTTTTTTTTTTTCTCTCTGGTTACATTGCACCTAAGTATTTTTTTGTTGCTACTGTAAATGGAATAATTTTTAAATTTTCCTTTCTAGATAGTTCATTGTTATAATATATAAATGCTATTGATTTTTGTGTGATTTTGTATCATCCAACTTTATTAAATTGGTCTATCAGTTCTACCAGATTTTTTGGTGGATTATTTAGGGTTTCTAAATACATCACATTATGTCATCAGCAAATAGAAAGAATTTCACTTTTCCAATCCGATTAGAATGCCTTTTATTTCTTTTTCTTTCATAGTTGCTGTTGAATAAAATTGGTGAGAGTGGCATCCTTATTCTGCCCCAATCTTAAAGGAAAGCTTCCAAAATTTCACCATTAGAATGATTTTAGGAGTCTCTACTCCCATTTCATGCATGAGGGACAGGAAATGTTTCCTTTTTTTCCCCATCTCTCCCCACTTTTATCCTGTTATACTAAACATCTTTCCTAATAAACTTTACTAATATTTTTACTACAAAAACAATGATTTAGTTAAAAGTTTGTCACATATATAGTCTTCATTGTGTATGCATCCCCTCCATTCCCAATCAGTTATCAGATTTTTTTTAATCATGAAAGGGTTATGGATTTTGTCAAATGCTTTGTCTGTATATATTGAAATAGTCATTGAATTTTAAGGATAAAATTTATTTTAACATCCTATAAATTCTATAAGACATAGAATGCAAATTTTTATTGAAAAAACTATTTGCAGTTCCCCTGTATTGCTAATGTAAGTGAGATACTTATTTCAGACATTTAAAATTATCTTAATGACAATAGTTAGCTATAATGTGGTCCAGAAATGAGACTATACAATACAGTTTTGGAAACACATGTATTTTTCTGCTGGACACTTATAAATCATACAAAGATGCATATCTATTTTTTAAAATAAAGACTATGAAAACAAAACCAGCTCATCAATTTTTACCAAGATATGACAGAAAATCTTTTATGCAAAAAATAAAAAATGATGCAGAAATAACACTTGCAACTTTGTTTTCTAATGTCTCAGAAATCACATCAATTCTATAAATCACTATTTCCAAACAGAGAACTTTAATTGTTTCTTTCACATCTCTGATTCGCTTACATCAAAATACAGAAAGTGCTCTAAGCACAGTACTTAGAATCCTTACATTTTTAAACAACTTTCTTAATGTAAAGGATAACATTCAAATTGTGTTATATTTCTTACTTAAGTTTATAATACACTAAAATTACTTTACATGGAAGAATTGGTATCATGGCATAATACCTCTGAAATATTCTTTGATACTCAAATACATATTAATGGATATTTCATAGTCCACCTAAATAAATCTAGTATACACCAAGTCATCTAAAAAACACATGGGTAGAGTACTTCTCTGTCTTTTGAGAGGAAGATATTCAGTGTTTGTTATTACTGTCTGAGAAATACATTGACTTTTAAAAACACATGTAAATCACTCATAGTACCTGGTTAATAACATTTGAGAAAAACCTGATACTTCCTTATTTTTTCAGTCTCTACTTTTAAATACAACATTGATTTTATGAAAAAATGAAGGAGGCTGGGATATAGCTCAGTGTTGCAGAACTTGCTTAGCGTGCACAGGCCCTAGGTTCCATCTCCAGAATGGCAAAAATAAAAAAACTTTAAAAAAATGGTTGTCCTTTTATACAATGGGACAGAATTAGGAGATAATACTTCCATACTGGCTATTTCATAGATCTTAAAAATAATTCAGTTCTCCTCATTCTGCCTAGCCTGTAACCTAGCCTGTTTAGGAATAATACTAATTGAGGTCAGAGGGCTGGAGCTGAACGTTCAGAGGTTGAGCACTTGTCTAGCATGAGTGAGCCTTGGGCTTGATCCCCAGCACCACATATGCACAAATAAAAGATAAAATCGCCACTGCAAAAGCTGGGGAATGTAGCTCATTGGTAGTGTGTGCTCAGCATGCATGAGGCCCTGGGTTTGATCCCTAGCACTACATTAAAAGAAGAAAAGAAAAGAAAATCATGCCAGCCACCAGTGGCTCATGCCTGTAATCCTAGCTACTTGGATAGCAGAGATCAGGAGGATCACGGTTCGAAGCCAGCCTGGGGTAATGGCTCTGGAGACCCTATCTTGAAAACACTCAACACAAAAAAGGACTGGTGGAGTGACTCAAGTGGTAGAGCACCTGCCTAGCAAGCATAAAACCCTAAGTTCAAACCCTAGTACCGAAGGAAAAAAAAGAGAAGAAAATCATATTTACAGACTAGGGATGTAGCTTAGTGAAACAGCATGTGCTTGGTATGTGGAAGCACACAACAACAAAAATCATGATTACAATTAAAAGCTTGTAACAGTATACTAAAATTACCAGCAACTTCCTGAACCCCATCATAAAGGTTCTTCTGCTTCCAAAGAATACTTTAAGATGGTCTCAAATAACCTAACTGATTAACCAGCAAGAGCTTAAGAATTTCTTTAAGCTTTAACAGGTAAAATGTTTGTCATAAAAAAGCATTTTAATCACTTTTGATTTGTGACTTAGGAAAAAAAATCAAGTAATTCCAGGCATGGTGGTGCATGCCTGCAATCCCAGGGCTTGGAAAGCTGACACACAAGGATCTAGAGCTCCAGGCCAGCCTGGGCTACACAGCAATACCATATCTCAAAACGCAAGCACACCAAAGACAAAAAATCAAGTACTAAAATATCAGTGGTTCTGGTGACGGGTAAACATTCCCCATCAAGTACTATTTGATCACAATTAAAGTAACATTTTCCACAGATCATAATTTTTTTGAGTTGAGGTGAAAAAACTGCTTCCTAAATTCATGTGTTGTAAAAGCCAAGGCTTGAGAAGGAATGTAGCAAATGTAATTAAGAGATTAGCCACAGTACAGTCCTTTCCAAATTCCATGCTGTCCATAGATATACTTCATAGTCTCCCACATGGCAAGGGGATTTTCAAATTCTGGCAAAACAGTTCCTAATTGCATTCGCCGGCAAGTTACATCAAATGGATGGGATATTGTCTGTGCTGTTGCTCCAGCAATACCACCACAAAGTAAGTTTATGTGAGTTTTCAAAACTAGGACATTAGGATTGTCTGACAAATGTCTTCCAAGAAAGACAGGCGCATGGGAAAGCCCAACACTCTTCAAGATACCAAACGTGAAGAATGAAACATCTGCATATGGAGCCATTCCTAATATAATAGGCATCAAGTCACTGTAAAATCCAAGGAAACCACTTTCTTTTGCATAGATAGTTTTGAATGTGTGAATAATTCCTGTATAGGTATGTTCTCCTTTCACCTGGAATGCTAGAGGTACTCTAACCATGTCAAGTGGGTAAGTACAGATAACTGCAGTCATACCTGCCACAGATCCAGCCATTAATATGTGCACATGACCAGAAACTCCCAGTTTTGTAGTAACAAACGTTTTATAATGCTCAAACACCATAAGCTGGATTGCACCGTAGGGAAAGATTCGAATCATCATTGCACCGTTTCCTTTATACAATCCAAGGTATCCTTCCTTTTGGGGAACAGCACCAAGTGTAGAAAATACTCCTTAATGTTTATAATGGTGATTGTGATCTAGCAATAAAACTTTTACTTGATCCAAAGGAGCAACTGTTGTTTTAGCACAGCATCCAGCAATACCTTGGGCCAGGAAGGAGCACAGTCATCAGGACCAGGCCATGTTGGGAGCCTCGGATGCCAGCCTGCAAACCTCAGGCCAGGACCATGGCTGGTGAGGGCAGTGACAGCCAGCCAAGCACCGTGTGGGCAAGGCGGAAAAAATGTCATTGGATTTTTAAAAAATCTTTCATTCTGTTGTTGTAATATATCACATTTATCTATTTGAATATAAGACATCTTTGCCTTCCAGAGATAAATTCCACTTAATCATGGTCATTAATTCTTTTAATGTATTGTTTAATCAAGTTTGCTAATATTTTGGTGAAGATTTTTACCTTTATGTTCATCAGAGATATTGGCCTAACATTTCTTTTCTTGTAGTGTCTTTGCCTGGATTTGGAATCAGGTTAATGTTGTCCTCATCAAATGAGTTTAGATGCATTTCCTTCACTTAGATTTTTTTCTGGAAGAATTTGTGAATTAACATTAGTTCTGTAAATGTTTGTTTAAAGAAGAAGTGATACCATCTAGTCCTGGACTTTTCTTTGGCAGGAAACTTTTATTATTGATTCAATCTCCTTACTCATTATTGGTCTGTTCAGATTTTCTATTTTTTCATGATTAAATCGTGGTAGGTTGTATGTGTCTAGGACTTTATTTCTTGTAGAATATCCAAAATATTAACATATAATTGTTTATAAAAGTCTTTTAAAACCCTTGTATTTCTGTTGTATCAGCCTCAATGTGTCCTCTTTCATTCTTGGTTTTATTTTTTTTGAGACTTCTCTTTTCACCCCCTTGCTTCTTTAGCTAAGAGCTTGTCAATTCTATCTCTTTAAAAACCCAATTCTTAGCTTTATTAAATTGTTTCTACTTTATATTTCATTTCTGATATCCCCCTTCTGCTCATTTTCAGATTATTTCTTTTCTAGTTATTTGAATTATAAAGTTAGATTGTTCATTTGGGATCTTTCTTCTCTTATAATGTAGGCATTTATCTCAATAAACCTCTCCTTTAGAAATGCCTTTGCTACAGTCTATAAAATTTGGTATATTGCTTTTCCATTTTCATTCACCTCAATGTATTTTCAAAAATTTCTTTTGTGACCCATTGGTCATTTAGAAAAATGTTTCAACATTTCCACATATTTGCATATTTTCCAGGATTTCACCTTGTTAACTGTATTCTACTTTCATGACATTGGAATTCAAAGAGATATTATATATCACTTTAGTCCTCCTAAATTTAAGACTTGTGTAGATTGTGTGCACTTGAAAAGAATGTAGGTTTGTATTCTACGGGTATTGGATGTAATGTTCTATATATGTCTTTTGGTCCATTTGGTCTAAAGTGCAAATCAAGTTTATTGTTTTCTCACTGATTTCCTCTCTACATAATTGGTTGTTGAAAGTGGGATATCCAAGTCCCCTAATATTATTGTGTTGAACTTTATCTCTCCATTCAGATAATTCAGAAAATAAGTTTTATGTATGTAAGTGCTCTAATGTAGGTGCATGTATATCTATAAATTTTTATGTCTTCCTGGTGGATTGGTCAATTTATTATTATGCAATGTCCTTCTTTGTCTCTTTAGATAGTTTTTTACTTAAAGTCTATTTTGTCTAATATATGAATAACTACTTCTGATCCTTTGTAGTTTCCATTTTTGTGGAATACCTTTACCTAGCTCTGGTCTTGCTAGAAAAATGAGTCTTTTGTGGGAAGCATACAGTTACATTCAAGGTCATTACTGATAAATAAGGATATATGCTACTGTCATTTTGTAACTTGTTTTCTGGGTCCTTTGCTTTGTTCTTCCTCTCTTGCTGTTATGCTTTGTAGTTCAATGGATTTCTGTTGTTGTATGCTTTGAATTCTTTTTTCTTCTTTCTTCATGATTTTTTTTTTGAGTCAGGGTCTCACTATGTAGCCCAAGCTGACCTTGAATCCACCATCTTCCTTCTTTAGCCCTCCAAGGTCTGGGATTACAGGCATGTGTCACCATGTCTACCTCAATCCTTTCTTTTTATATTTTGTGTAATTGATATAGTTTTTATGCTTTATGATTACAATGAGGCTTACATAAAACATTTTATCCTTATAATAGGCCATTTAAACTTAAATCACACACAAAATTCCACATCTTTACTACCTCTATATAATTTTGTTGTGAAAATTTACATTTTATAATTTATGTCCAGTAACAATTTGCTATAACTACTGTTGTTTTAGTAGTTTTGTCTTTTAACCCTCATAGCAGTGATAAAATTGCATCACAAACCATCCTTAAATCATGAGAGATTTCTGAGTATAACTATGTATTATTTATACCTTTGAGATTTTTCTTTCATATATATTTGTTATTAACACAGCCTTTAATTTCAGCTTAAAAACTTCCTTTAGCAGTTTCTATAAAACAAACCCAATGGTGATGAATTCCCTTCACTTTTGTTTGGGGAAGTTTGTATGATGTCTTACTTCTGAAGGACATTTCGCTGGCTAAAATATTCTTGGGTGGCAGTTTTTTTTCCCTTCAGCACATTGAATGTATCATCACACGGTTTACAGAGTTTCTGCTTAGATATCTGCTGAAGTCATATTGGAGCTCTCTTGAAAACAATATTTTTTCTTATCTCTTGCTGCTTCAGTATTCTTTCTTGTCTTTGATTTTTGATAATTTGATTATAAAGTTCTTAAGCTCCTTTGTCTATTCAATTTGATTTGAGATCTCTAGCCTTAATTTCAAAATCTGGGGATCTAGAAGACAACCTTGATCTTATCTTTTCTCCAGATTTGTAAATATTTTGTCACTACTTTCTTTAATAAGCTTTTGTCTTTCTTTTATTTTTTTCTTTTATTGTGCAAAAGTTCTTTCATTTGCTTGATGTATCATAATTTCTGTAAATTTTCTTCATTCTTTTTTGTTTTTATTTTTGCTCCTCTAACAGGAAATTTCAAATATCTATCCCAATGATTCTTTCGTCTTCTTTCACAAGTTTGCTGTTGAGCTTTCTATTGAAATTTTCATTTCAGTTATTGTATTCTTTATTTCCAGAATTTCTTTTTTATTGTATTTATTTCTTTGTCAATCTTATTTTATTCATGAGTTGTTTTCCTGATTTCCTTCAATTTTCTACTCATATTCTTTTGGATTTCCCTTCACTTCTTTAAAAGGATTACTCTGAATCCTTTATTGAGCATTGATAGATCTGTATTTCTTCCGGGTCCATTATTGAAGTTTTATTAGTTTCTTTAGTGGCGCCATATTTTCCTGATGTTTCATAATTGTTTTGCCTTTTCATTTTAGGGGATTGCTATCTCTTCTGGACTTTGCAGGTCTTTTGGTCAATGACACACCTTACCTATTTGGTCTAGTCTGGGATTCCAGATGGGCCAACTATTATTAACCCAGCACAAGTAGACATTGGGAGCACATTCTCTGCTGTGCTGGCTCTTTTCCTGTATTCTTAAATTGAAGAATACTGCTGGCTATTTTCTTGAGTTTGAAGGTATTGCTGACTGGACTCTGCACAGCAGAGCAGCTAAGTGGGCTTTATGGTCATCTTGGGTTGCGTAGGGCTTCAGGTTTTCTTCCCTAGCTGGGTAGTATTAATGTCTAGAATCTGTCATTAAGTTGGCTATGTGCTGGGTTTTAAGGCTGGGTTAAACCTCTAGGGACATTTCTCAGTCACACTGGGTGGATAGATCCAGATGTTCTACTACACAGATATCCTTGTTCTTGGGCTTGATTCTATCCCAGGGTAAGTTAGAGCAGACTACTGAGGCTTGAAGTAGTTGCCACTCAACTGCTAGAGTTAGGAAAGGCCAGATGCTCCATTCATGGGTAAGAACAAAACTGAACTTTCCTCCTGCTCTGTGGAAGTCTTTGTGAGAGCAGTAGAGCTTATTTGGATCACCTTTTAGCCACTAGATTTGGGAAGGGCTAGATAACTGTTATACAGATTTATGATGATCTAGACTTGCCCTCCCATGGTGGGAAGGGCTTAAGGAGATTACTGAAGCTGTATGGGAGCTGCTTAGGGACTTGCACTTGGAATAGTTATGGACCATACTTTCTATAGCAGTATGCTGTTGGCTAGTGTCTCTGATATTATACTTCCATTGGCCAGAATGCAGAGCAACCACCAAGATCCTGCATGGTTATCACCATGAGCTCTAGATTTGCTATTTGCTTCTAACTGATCCCAGATGGTCTAGCTCTATCAGAATTCCCAGTGTTTTATGTTTCTCTGTAGGATGTGTGAACTTTTTGCCTGGGCTGTCTTGAGATTCTTCTGATCTATACCTCCTGAGATGGTATGAACCATGGTGCCTGGCCTCAGCTCTCTTTTTTGAAGGTAGAAACCATGCAGAGGTAGAATATTCTATGTTGGTGATGTCCATCTTGGGAGAGGAATGATGACTTCCTATTATTAGTCAAACATGACTCTTCTCAATTCTTCTAACAGGTGTCTCAGCATCACTTCTGAGTTCTACAATACACACAGGGATATCATTGCCTGTGGATATTTTCTAGCTGTGTTTTCTATAGTGGAGATGGAGAATTATTTAAATATCTTGCTGATATCATTCTTATGTTTTAGTTTTGAATTTCTGTAATAATTATTGATGCTGAACATCTTTTCATGTGTTTATTGGCTATCTTCTCTGGGGTAATGCTGGTTCAAATCATTCACCATTTTTAATGGGTTTTTTGTTCTATGTTGTTTTATGTATTCCTGATGTTAGTACTTAGTCTGATACACAATCCACAGTTATATCTTTCAATTTGGTGGGTTGCATTTTTGCTCTGTTGATAGTGTCTTTTGATACACTGAAGATTTTAATTGTGATTTAGTCAAATTTTTTTTTTTGGTTTCCTGGGCTTTTTTGGTATCTTGTCCAAGAATGCATTACCAAACTTAGTGCTGTAGAGCTTTTCCCCTGTGTTTTTAAGAATAAAATGTAATAGCTTTTACTGTTAAACTTAGGTCTTTGATCCATTTTGAGTTAATTATTGTAGCAGACAAGGATGTAATTATGGTAGCAGACAAGGATGCACATTTATCTGTTCACATGTAGATAGTGAGTTTTTTTGCATCATTTATTGAAAATAGTCTCCTTTCTCCATTGAATGGTCTTGTCACCCTTGACAGCAATAGTTATACTATGTAGTTCTTGGGTGTTTTCTGGTTTTGTCCTCTCTTTCTGGATGTATATGTCTTTCTTAATGTAACCACCATACTATTTCTGTGGCTGCGGCTTTGTAGAAAGTTTTGAAACCAGAAAAGGTGTCACTTCTGTTCTTCATTTTAAGATTGGTTATTTGAAGTCCCTGGAAATTCCATATGAGTTTTAGGAAATGATTTTCTATTTTTGCCAAAATACCCCTGGTATTTTGATAGCAGTTGCACTAAAACGTAGACCACTTCAAATAGTATTAACATTTTGACCATATTGAATGTTTTAACCTGCCTTTTTACTGATTTATGCTTTATTCAATTTCTTTCAGCAATGTTTTGCAGTTTTTAGTGTACAAATACCTTGCCTCTTTGGCTAAATATTATAAATGAGAATTTTTGAAAAAATATCCTTTCCAGATTATTTGTTGTTGGTGTATAGAAACACAAGTGATGTGTGTGTGTGTATTTGTGTATTGATTTTGCATACTACAAATCATGCAGCAAACTTTGCTTGATTCATTTATTGGTCTGACCACTTTGTGTGCATACTTATGATCATTGAGGTTTTCAACATCATGTCATAGTGAGTAGAAAACTGTTCATTCTCCTTTCCAATTTGGATGTGTTTTATTCCCTTTTCTTCCTGAATTGCTTTAGCTAGTCTTTCCAGTATTATGTTGAAAAGAAAAAATAGATATGATTGTCTTGTCCTTATCTTAGAGGAAAAGCTTCCAGTATTAGCTATTTTCAACATTGCACTGGACAAGTACATGACCATTCTCAATGTGCTTGCTCTCTCTATGAAATGGAAAAATGGCCATAAGACTATCCATGTAAGGTGTGTGGTACACCTGAGCACTCCACAAATGTGTGTTCCTCTCTCCTTCTCTCTCTCTACTTCATGATTCACTTAGAGGTACTCAATGACTCTTTTGGCTCTTATGCATCAATAAACTAATATCTAAGCAGAATCTATGTCTATTGAATTGAGGACCTTATTTTCTTCTTTTTTCCTATGATGGTGCCTTGTATATATGAGGTATGCCCCAAATTATTGCCTAAACAAATAATTCTTTCCGTTTTGTTCAACTGTTTCTTATCTACAACTATGTTGAAACTGTAATAATTTACTTACCAAATGTAAACAAAAATCACTTGCTAAAATTTTAAAACATTATGCTATACTCAAAAAGAAATTTTCTATTTTTCGTTAAGTAATAAAGTGCTATTAAAGGAAATTACACTCAGAAAAGACAGAAACCAAATACAGTCATAAGCCACATAATGACAGTTCAGTCAACAATGGATAGCATATGTAATGGTAGTCTCATAAGATTAACTTGCCTGCTGACATTAGCACCACCTAGTTTGTGTATGCACACTCTATGATGTTCACGTGGATGAAATTGCCTAATTATGCATTTCACAGTATCTACACCCATGATTAAATGACACATGACCATTTAATTCAGTTGCAAATGGGTCATATAGGCCATTTGTTCATGAGATTTAACTTTCTTTGATATAGAAGATATAAATGAGTCTCTACATAAAACTAATATTTCCAGAATTTGAAAACAAAATCATATAAAAACATAAATGATTTAAAGCTGCCAGAAATGTTTTAAACTAACAGACTTGCATTTTTTGTAAATTACTTTTCCATTTTTATTATATTATTTCAACTTAGTAAAATGAAAGATGTATTTCAAAATGATATTTAATAAAACACAGATTTCAGAAAGGAATTTTAGTATGAAATGGAGAGACAGCTGAAACATTCTTTTAAAATAAATAGTTTGTTTTTTTGGTGGTACTGGAGTTTTAACTTAGGGTTTCATGCTTGCTAGGCACGTGCTGGACCACTTGAGCCACACTTCCATCCCTCTATTTTTCTTCTTTCTATTTTAGTCCTTTTCCTATGATGGTTTCAGCTGGTTTAAGAATTCTATATTCATTCTTGTATAAAAAGTGTGTCAACTACATTCATCTTCCTAGTTTCCTTCCTTTACCCTACCCCTCTTGTATGTGACCTTCCCCTAGTGTGACCAGTTTTTCATAATATTGCTGTTTTTGTATTAGGTCTATTTTTCACATGTGAGGGAAAATATGAGGCTTTTGGTCTTCTGAGCCTGACTAACTTCACTTAAGATGACATTCTCCAGATCCATCCATTTACCTGCTAATGACAAAATTTCATTCTTCTTTGTAACTTAGTAAAATTCCATTGCATATAAATACCACATTTTCTTAATCCATTCATCAATAGTGGGACATCTTGGCTATTCCCATGGCTTAGCTATTGTGAATAATACTACAATAAACATGGGTGCAGGTGCATTTGTTGTAACCTGACTTACATTCCTTTGGGTCTATCCCTAAGAGTGGTATTGCTGGATCATATAACAGTTCTATTTTTAGAACTCATTATTGAGGAGGCTCCATACTGCTTTCCATAGCGATTGTACTAATTTACATTCCCAACAGCAGTGTATGAGGGTTCCTTTTCCCTACCTCCTCACCAACATTTGTTGTTGTTTGTGTTCTTGATGATAGCTATTCTAACCGGAGTGAGATGGAATTTTAATGTGATTTTGATTTCCATTTCCTTTACCAGGGATGTTGAGCATTTCTTCATGTGTTTTTTTAGCCATTTGGACTTCTTCCATTGAAAAAGCTATGTTCAGTTCATTTGCCCATTTCTTCATTGAGTCATTGATTTTATTGGGAGTTTAGTTTTTTGAGCTCCCTGTATATTCTGGTTACTAATCCCCTCGTCAGATGTATAGCTGGAAAAGATTTTCTCCCATTCTGTTTAGAGACCATTTCTTTTGTTGTGCAGAAGCTTTTTAATTTCATGTAGTCCCATTTGTCAATCATTTCTCTTAGTCGCTGAGCTGCTTGAGCTCTACTGAGGAAGTCCTTGCCCATGCCTATTGCTTCCAGTGTATTCTTTACTCTTTCCTGCACTAACTTCAAAGTTTTAGGTCTTATATTAAGGTCCCTAATCCACTTTGAGTTG